>NW_024710759.1:0-3872 GCF_018991925.1 Homarus americanus | reverse complement strand
CGTTAATGGTGACTGTTTCCTGACCTGTAACTACGCCCTAATTCAATTTAGAATATCTCCTCCAATTCCATGAGCCTCCACTTTACGTATTAGTCTCTCGTGAGGGACTCGGTCGAAGGCTTTGCTAAAGTCGAGATAAACCACAACATAATCGTTTCCGTCATAATCTACATAAATTAATCTATGACTCAACATGGGTTTACAAAGGGAAAATCTTGTCTAACAAATCTGCTGACGTTTTTTAGGAAAGTCTTCGAGGTAGTAGATAATGACGAAAATTACGATGTTATTTACTTAGACTTCAGCAAAGCATTTGACAGAGTACCGCATCAGAGGCTTCTGAGAAAAATTAAGGCTCATGGTATCGAGGGGAAAGTTTTAAATTGGATAAAATCATGGCTCACCGATAGAACGCAGAGGGTCAGCGTAGATGGTGTTAAATCTGAGTGGGGTCGTGTAACCAGTGGGGTTCCCCAGGGGTCAATACTAGGCCCACTCTTGTTCATAATCTACATAAACGATCTAGATACTGGGATCAGCAGTGACATAACCAAGTTTGCGGATGACACCAAAATAAGGCGGCAGATTAATTCAGGGCAGGATGCAAATGCATTACAGGAGGATCTAAATAAACTGCAGGGGTGGTCTGAAAAATGGCAAATGAAATTTAACACCAGCAAGTGTAGCGTACTTAATATTGGAAGAACAAATACTAGTAATGTATACAGCCTTAACAACATCAACCTAGAAGTCGACTTGTATGAAAAGAGACCTAGGGGTACTTGTAAGCCCGGACCTACGGCCCTAGAAAACAGTGCGTTAATGTTCGAAATAAGGCAAAACTGGTATTGGGTTTTGTTATCTGGAAGTGTAGTAATAGGTGCAGAGGTCTTGTGCAACTATATCTTGCACGCTAGTCAGGCCGCACCTCGATTATGCGGTTCATTTCACAATTGCCCTTATTATAGAATGGATATCAATTCACTAGAGTCGGTGCAGCGAAGAATGACGAAATGATTCCGGGACTTAGAAACCTTCCATATCAGGATAGGTTAAAAGAAACTAAACTTGCATTCCCTAGAAGACGAAGAGTGCGGGGAGATATGATAGAAGTATTTAAAAAGTGGGTGAAAGGAATCAATAAAGGGGATATAGATAAAGTTCTTATAATATCTGAGCAGGATAGGACTCGGAGCAACGGATTCAAGTTGGATAAGTTTAGGTTTAGGAGGGAGATAGGAAGAAACTGGTTCACAAATAGGGTGGTGGACGGGTGGAACAAGCTTAGCAACTTTGTAGTGGGTGCGAGAACTCTGGAAAGTTTCAAGAGGAGGCTAGATAGATTCATGGATGATAGAGAGTGGTAGTAACTCTCGACAGGAGCTGCCATGCACAGGCCAACCGACCTATTGCAGACTCCTTATTTTCTTATGTTCTTATGTTCTTATAAGGTAAGGTACTTAAAAGCCATGTCAACTTCATACTTAATGACCTCGTGTCTGTAAGTGTGTTGGTGACATGAGATCTGTTCAACCAGTGGAGATGAGACATGTTTTAGGATAGGAAGAAGTGCCATAGTAAGAGGTGAGAAAATGGTAGTGTGAGAAATAAACAAAGAGAGAGAGAGAGAGAGAGAGAGAGAGAGAGAGAGAGAGAGAGTACAGCATGTTCCCAGGGGTCAACCTTATTATCAGCCTTGCCTTTACCACCGTCAGCACGAGGTTCCCCAGGGAGAGTCTCGAGCCGCTGCTATTCATTCACTACCATCACCACCACCACTGATCTTAAGGGGGAAGGATTTACGTATACTCACCGACACAAGCCACAAGACGTCACTTTTTTGATTACAGCTAAACTCAACCAAGAACACTCTGGTGTGTGTGCATCTCTAACCCTACCACTGTAATTAACCCCACCAACAGGATGCACTGCTTTCACACACACACACAGTCAATGAAAGGTAGACATACGACAATCCTCAAGACGTGAGCTCCTGCTTGTACAAGGACTATCAGCGATGATTTGTCAGAATAATGAGACCAAAACGACTGGTCAACACCAGCGACGAATAAAAATAGCATTGAAGACAAGATCCTGAGGATTATTACACCATTTGGAGATAATACTGAAGGGAGAGGGGGGAGGAGGAGGGGGAAGAGGGGGGAGGGAGGGAGGGAGGGGAGGGGGGAGGGAGGGAGGGAGGGAGGGAGGGAGGAGGGGAGGAAGAGGGGGAGGAGGGAGAGGGTGGGAGAGAGGGGGAGGGAGGAGGAGGGAGAGGGAAGGGAGGGAGGAGGGAGGAGGAGGGAGGGAAGAGGTTTTATTCAGGCTGGAAATATTGTAATGTGTGACTTACATCCTGAGGGAGGTGAATACTTCCTCTGACGCTGCAATTTATTACAGAACCTGAAACTAGTTTAGTGTTGCCTGCTGTTATGGGGTGGAGCTGTCCGCCAGCTACTGGTGTGTGTGTGTGTGTGTGGAGGGGGGGTGATGAGAGAGGGAGATTACCAGTGTAAGGGGGCACGCACACACACACACACACACACACACACACACACACACACATGAGACAGTGCAGCACACACACACACACACACACACACACACACACACACACACACATCACATGTAACTTAGCGTCACGGTGGCAGACACTCCGCCACGTTCCACCAGGCTCTCGCGCCACAGGGCGGAGGAGGTCGACACATTGCACGCGAGAGGTAGACCAACAGAACATGGGAACTGGTGCTAAAACGGCCAATGGCACGCGAGGGGCAGGGCGGGGTTGACCAATAGAACGTGAGAACTGATGCTAAACTGACCAATGGCATGGAAGGATCGAAGTGAGGCGGACCAAGAGAATATGAGGAACTGGGCATTGCATTATGAACACTTCAGGTTAGGTTAGGTTAGGTTAGGTTTTATATTAGGTTAGGTTAGGTTAGGTTACATTAGATTAAGCTAGGTTGCTTTAGGTTAGATTACGTTAAGTCAAGTTTGGTTATGGTTGAATCACCGAGTAATCCAAACAACCCAGTATTCTGGTTTAATCACCGCTGCTACTCACAACCACTTCGGCTACCCTCCCTGAGATAAACTATCACTTGACGCTAAACACATTACCTTCTACTCTAAACTATCGGAACATGGCGAGCACGTAATGATTTGTTCCGTGTATGTTTTAATACTTGCGTAGAGTCGTATTTCTGATGCCTCTCTGGATATTCAGCATTAACAAACATTTGAAGTTGTTCCATTTTTAAAGTTATGACGGATTCTTATTATTAATTAGGTTGTTCCTGTGAGATATGGTGTATTATTGGTTCTTTCACTATGACGTAGCACGAAGGACGGTATTCTATTGGATCTTAGCCGCGATATGACATAGAAGTAAGCATTCTATTGGTTCTTAGTTACGACATAACACGATACGAGGCCACCTATTGGTTATAACGGACTTAAACTTTCCTCTATTTGAGTCTATTCAGTTCCCGAGCTTAGATAAAGAAAAAGAGCGAAGGAGAAAGAAAGAAAAAAGAAAGAAAGAAAGAAAAGAGTGTGTGTGTGTGTGTATGTTGGATCCACGTGGTTTATCCTTACGACAGAGAGAGAGAGAGAGAGAGAGAGAGAGAGAGGAAACAGTACACATGAATAGTGGTGTGTGATGTGGGTGTGGGGCGCCCCTCATTACCTCCCTTGTCTGTAATGCTTCAATGATACTCGCTCACATCTGCCACTGTGTATATGAATGTGTGAGTAAATATATATGTATCTGTGTGTGTGTGTGTGTGTGTGTGTGCAACTGTGAAATTATGTGGAGGTATGTAGTGGTCTTTGTGTCTGCCTGATGAGGTGTGTGTGTGTGTGTGTGT
>NW_024710758.1:0-8014 GCF_018991925.1 Homarus americanus | reverse complement strand
TATCAACAGACCCACTCGGCGTTATCACTTACTCTAAACAGGTCTTGATATATTGTCCTCCCCTACCCAACTTTGTGGTATAATAACTCCGAAACTTCGGAGTTTAAATGCAAATGATATTTTTTGCAACCTAAACATCTCCGAGTGTGGGTCCTAGTGGGCGACCCATGGCTACACGCCCGCTCAACCATCACCAAAACATCTCGGAGGAAAGACGTTCACCCACAACTTGTGGTGCTCCTCCTGATTCCTGCTGTAGGTCCCTCTGACAAGTAATCCAAACTTGGTCAATTTTTCACAACGACAAGACAGCGGCTAGTGAGCCCTATTCCTCCCCACACCTGCTGATGGCCACCCCTACACCTGCTGATGTATCTTGATGGCCACTCCCACACCTGCTGATGTGTCTTGATGGCCACTACCACATCTGATGATGTATCTTGATGGCCACTCCCACATCTGATGATGTATCTTAATGGCCACTCCCACACTTGCTGATGTATCTTGATGGCCACACCCACACCTGCTGATGTATCTGGATGGCCACTCCCACATCTGATGATGTATCTTGATGGCCACTCCCACATCTGATGATGTATCTTAATGGCCACTCCCATACTTGCTGATGTATCTTGATGGCCACACACACTCCTGCTGATGTATCTGGATGCACAATTCACACCTGTTTTTATGTATCTGATATTACTGCCACACTGTTGATTTGATTCTGATACACTCCCACACCTGCTGAAGTATCTTGATGGCCACACCCACACCTGCTGGTGTATCTGGATGGCCACTCCCACACCTGCTGAAGTATCTTGATGGCCACTCCCACACCTGCTGGTGTATCTGGAAGGCCACTCCCACACCTGCTGAAGTATCTTGAATGCCACTCCCACACCTGCTGATGTATCTTGATGGCCACTCCCACACCTGCTGATGTATCTTGATGGCCACCCCCACACCTGCTGATGTGTCTTGATGGCCACTCCCACACCCAAGCTCAGTACCAGAACATTAAGGCGACGCTTACGTCTTATAGACTAATGAGGAGAGAGAGAATGACTGACGTAACTGATATAAGATGACCGATACAATGTAGTTAGTTGGGGGAACGCATGCGTGCGTAGTGTCAACAAAGGCTGTAAGAGACTGCTCCTTAAAATTCGTATTTCTGACGAATTCAGAGCGTCTACCAATCCCAGCCTGTGCAGACAACTACAGTAAGACCCAGATATCAGCACAGTGGCATATATTTTTTTGTTACTTTTGGACTTTGTCATTTTTGGGGGATAAAACATCTGGTCCTACCACCCGATCCCTCTGAGCAAAGTTTTTCAAGTTTGCGCATGCGCAGTGTGATAGTGTGACGTCATTACCACTCCACCTGACTGCAGTGTTGCCAACGTGCCCTATGCCCGCCGTTAAACGCTCCCGTTCGTTGGAAACGGCGGCAGTAGGTGACAGTGATGCTGATGACTTTCTTCTTGAAGACACGTCAAAGAAGAAGCAGAAACCTCAGAAGTCAGGGTCTCCAGCAGGGGCCACGGCTCCCCCTTGCACCCCTTCTGGGGCTGTAGAGGGTGGACTCCTGTCATCGGGGTCCCCAAGTGAGCCTACATGTGGCTCAATGACCGACCCTCCGCCGACGATGGACATAGGGGATTCCCTTTGTCTCCCTGCCCCGTCGCGCCTTCGTCGTCTCGCCTTCCCTCGGGACTTGCCTCTGAGCACACGGACGACCTGGTTCTTCCGTCACTGCTCTCCACTTCAGGACTCAACACTTCGCCTCGGCCGAGGTCCCACAGCCGTGATAGTCACCACACAAATGGACGAGACGGTACGCCTGCTCACTCAGGTGGGCTTTCCTGCTCCCCAGGGGGAGGTGATGCTGAAGTTCACCATCATCACCCCAGAAACTCGTCGTACTAAGGTAATGGTTCACCATGTACCCTGGGAGATCCCTATCGACGATCTTCGCCCTCTTCTCCCACAACTACTGGACATGGAACGCCGCATCAACCCGGTCTCCAAACGTCCATCCAACGAACTCATCGGCTGGTGGGTGGGCCCCCTCCCCCCGAAGGTGAATGTAGGACCAATTCACAACTGTCCTCTCGACCGATTTATCGGAACCCCAAAAATCTGTGGTCGTTGCCAATCGTGGAAACACCGCACCTGGGAGTGCACGAGGATGGTCGCCTGCGGTTTCTGTGCAGGTCCTCACGACACAGTGGAATGCAAATCGAAAATTCAGAACAAAATCCCAGTTATTCCACGGTGCGTCAATTGCCATGGCAGTCACCACGCCTGGAATGCCAATTACCCACAGCGTCCTGGCACTCGCCCGGGGAAAACTTACCTTGTACCACCGCCCTCGTCTCTGACGAAGCCCCTGTCAACCAAACCTCAATCCTATCCACCACCACCTCTTCCATCCACCAAGGATTTCCCATTGATCTCCTCTCCTCTACCATCCCCTCTATCACCCCTACCACCCATCCTTTCTCCCCTCCCTCCCTCTCCCTACCGTTCTTGGAACAAGGTCGTTGCCGGCCCTGCCACACAGTCACCACCATCTCCTGCCCACCCGGACCCCCGCTGTCTCTCACCAGCACCACCACCTCTTACTCAACTGAACCCTCACCGTCCCTCTCCGTCGCTACCACCACCACATGCCCAGTCGGGCCCTCGGCAATCCTCGCTGCCACCTCCAGCTCCTGCACAGGTACACCAAGTTGGTTCTATGGAAACAATCACTCTCCGTCTGGATCGCCACTCCAAGCAAATCAACCTTCTCTCAGCCCAACTCGACTTGTTTGTGAAAACAATTGCGACATTGCAGAAGCAACAACAACTCATTCTGGACACCCTGACTCAACAGGGGCGCATTTTGCAAGCCCTGATGACCCGCCTCCTTCCATCTCCCGAGATGGAGGATCCATCCCTCGCTCTCCCACTCCTCCCTCTCCATTTCTCTCAACAGAATTTGGTACCTCCACTGGAGCCCTGTCTAGCCCCTCCGACTCATCTCACACCGGAGGCCGTTCCCTCCTCTTCTTACAATGGAACATCCAGGGACTTAGACCTCGCCGGACAGACCTCGCCCAGTTTGTGCTCTCCCATCAAGTAGATGTTGCTCTACTTCAGGAAACCATCACAGACGATGTTACTCCACTCCGCCTCTCTGGCTATACTGTTTACACCCTGCCTCGGTACCGTGGGCAGGCTCGTGGCCTCCTCACCCTTGTGCGTAACACTATTCCATCTGTTCGTCTCCCTTCACCTGACTCACATGGACCCCCGTCTGAATTACTTTCTGTCTCCCTTACTCTTGGTGACCGGACCCTTCGTGTAGTCAATGTTCATTTCAAGAGTGATTCTCTGGACCCCCAGGTTCTTCACGACTTCCATGATGGGGTTCCCACTATTGTTCTTGGCGACTTTAATGCCCGCCATCCCACTCTTACTCCGGATCATCCCACTCCATGTACCCTTAACGGATCACATCTCTCACAGTTTCTTAATGGGGATGATGATGTTCGCTTTCTTTGTCCTGACGATCCTACTCGCCTCCCCCATAGTTTCCTTGATGTTGGCTTACTATTGAACGGTCATACCTCCTTTCATCCTACCGTCTGCACCGAGCCTGCTCTGTATAGTGACCATCTTGCTGTTACTACCCATCTCAGGCTCTCCTTCTCTGCCCCGACATCAGCTCCTTATCGATCCCCTTGCCTTCGTCTCATACAAGATGCTGTTCCTTCCTTTACCCAATACCTTTCTACCTGGGCGGATTCCTATGTTGTCCCCCAGTCCCTTGACTCTTACAGCGCTGATTTTGTTGATGCCGTGTATGACTCTGTCAATCGCGCTACACCTCCACGCCCTCCCCGTCACCCCAGAAGTGCCACCAAATACTGGTATCGTATCCCTGCCATGAGACATCTCCGGCAGGTAACCCGTGATCTCCACTCTGCCATACGGAGGTCTCGGTCTCCAGAGGACTGGGAAGACTTCAAAAATTGGTGCTCCTTTGCAACTCAGGAGCGCCGTCGGATAAGTGAGGCGGACTGGCTATCCTTCACGGGGTCTCTATCGTTCCAGTCGTCACCCTCTTATGTATGGAATCGGATTAATGCTATACGGGGTACTCGACGGAGGCCTCCTCCCCACCCTGACCCTGCCTCCCTTGCCTGCTCTTTAATGGAGGACTGGGCACGAGCTTCCTCCCCTGAGGCACTTCCAGATCCAATGCAGGAGGCAGTGCAGGCCCGCATCGATGCGTCTGAGCCTGTTGTTCGTGCTGCTCTTACCTCCCCTGCCCCCACTGATCATCCCATCACACAGTTCGAGCTTGACAGTGCTCGTCGCTCTAGAAAAGACACCTCTCCTGGGGATGATCAGATAACCTACTCCGTCCCCAACGCCTGTACTAATATTCCTAACGGCCCCTTGCTTGCTCTCTACAATATGTCTTATGAACATGGGGTTCTCCTGTCCAACTGGAAAAATGCCACTATTATCCCCATCCCTAAGCCGGGAGATCCTGGGAAATATCGACCCATTAGTCTTACCTCCTGTGTTTGCAAGATGATGGAGAGGATACTCCATCGTCGCCTTCTTCACACCATAGGCGGCTTCCACAACTCCCTCAATGGTTTCATTCAACATCGCAGCACAGCACACTCCATTGCTTCCTTTTATTGCAATCAGACTGCCCGCGTCTCCGTCTTCCTTGATATCAAGGGAGCCTTTGATACGGCTCAGGCTGCCCTCATTTTAGCTGAACTTGCGCGGTTAGGGGTTAAAGGGAGACTTCTACAATGGATCGCCTCTTACCTCACTGGACGTCAGGCCCGGGTTCGCGTTGAAGGCTCTATGTCTCCTGTTCAAGAAATGAACCTCGGCACCCCTCAAGGTGGAGTCCTGAGTCCCACCTTGTTTAACACTCTCATGCACTCCATTGCATCACTCCCATGGCCGACAGAAGTTGTCCACTCAGGATATGCCGACGATGTCCTCCTCCAAGCCCCTGACTACCTCAGCATGCAGGAAGCCCTTGATCTGGTCTCCAGAGAGTGATTCACTTGGTTTCCTTCTTTCAACTGCGAAAACAAAAGCCATGTGGCACGGTCGTGTTGTACCTCCACCCCTTCTCTTATCAGGAACGCCCTTGGACTGGGTTAATGAGACAAAATACCTGGGTGTGTATGTAACTCGCACACGTTGTCAGATCCCTGAAGTCCGCTATCTTCGAGACATTTGCTTTCGGCGTCTCGCTCCCCTCTCTACCATGTGCAGGGGTTCCCTTGGTGCCACCATCCCTGTACTTCTCACCATGTACAAGTCCTTTGTCCGTTCCTGTGTCGACTACGCTGCCCCTGCCCTCGTCAACATTAGTCGGACTGCTGTCAACCGTCTCGAAGTTATCCAGAGGAAAGCTGCTCGTATCATCCTTGGGGCTCCTCAGTGGACACGCACTACTTCTCTATATAACGAACTTCGTCTTTCCCCCTTACAGGATCGTGTCCAGGAGTTTTACCTAAAAACTGCCGTTTCCATTCTACGGGATCCTAGGGGCAACTATGTCCAAACCAACTTGACTACTGCTGTCCGAGACCGACCTCCATCTAGAAGACAGTGGCGAGGGTCACTCATCCGAGCCCTTCAGGAACACGACCTCCTGCCTGATATTGTTGTCACCCCTGCTGTTGGTTCGTCTCCTTCTCCCTGGCTGGATTTTCAACCTGAAGTGATTGCCCTCGGTGGACCGCTCCCGAAATCCCAGGTGAACCCTGTTACTCTCTGCAAATACCACCTCTCCAGGATCGCTCACTGGTCCCCAGGTAGGGTCGTCCTCTACACTGATGGTTCTGTTGACCCCGCTACAGGTAGGGCCGGGGCTGGTGTCTACATCTCCCGTCCACATGCCCCTGAGCCTATCAAACTGTCTCTCAGAGTTTCTGACGGGGCATCCTCCACTCAGGCTGAACTAATAGCCCTCCTTGCTGCCCTTCTCGCTGAGGAAGAAGCAGATGGTTTCTGCCCCTTGCTTGTCTGCTGCGATTCCAGGTCTGTTCTCGACGGGATCGCATTTGGATCTGGGGAAAATAAGGACCTCATCCTCCGAATACGAGGGTTAACATCCACACTTCAGGATGAAGGCCGTCCTGTGACATTCCTATGGATACCTAGTCATGTCGGTATCTTGGGGAATGAGGCAGCAGATGACCTTGCCAAGACTGGCTGCAACAAGGCCACACCTGACTACGTTGTTCCTCGAACACTCTTACAGATTAGGACCCAAATCCGCCGCAAACAGAGAGAAGCTCGGGAAGCAGCCATCCCCCTGGACTCCCCGCCCACCTGGTACGATGTCCTCCGTAAACTTCCTGACCTCTCGCACGTCTACGGGAAAGGGTCGCGGAAGGGGGACGTGATTGCTGCCCGTATCATCATTGGGTATGACTTTGCTTGGGAGATTGGTATCCCCGCATCCCCTGAGCAACGCTCTTGTGCGTTATGCAGAAGACCCGACAGCCGCACCCTTATTCACTACCTCCTAAGATGTCCCCACACACAACGCTTCCGTGACGCCTGCTGGACCACCACTCCACAACCCCCTGACGGAGACACGATGATCCTCCCAATACTGGCCAGATATTTTGTAAATAATGTTGATTATGTGTTAAAGGAATATCCTTCCTTCCTTAGGCTTTAGTAAGCCCCTGTATATTATTTATACTGTATATACTTGTCACACTTGCCAGATGATTCTGGTGTCATTGTACAGGGGTACCTAGTGACAGCACTAGGATCCCGCTTCCTCTATCAAGGAATAAACAATTGAAATTGAAATTGAATTGAAGTATAGTATGCGTGATGTGCCGGTAGGCGCATAGCAAACCTTAATTGCAATTTTGTTTCTTGGAAATAACACATCCACAATGTTTTACGCAGTAATCACATTATAATTTCATTTGAAATGTAATCATATGTGGTTACCTTTATATCATGGTAAAAACATATTAGTAATTGTAGTGAACAACTCTCACAAATTGGAGCATCTTAATTTACACTCCCTCGAGAGACATAGAGTGAGGGGCGATATGATTGAGGTGCATAAATGAAAGTCAGGGCTAAAAAAAGGTGATATAACAAAAGTACTCAAACTATCCAACCAGGAGCGAACTCGTAGCAATGGTTTTAAATTAGACTATTTTAGATTTAGGCGCGAGACAGGTAAACGTTGGTTTGGAAATGGAGTAGTGCATGAGTGGAACAAGTTACCAAACATCATCATTAACTCGAATACGCTGGGTAGCTTCAAACATAGGTCGGATGGAATGTGAGCGATAGGGGTTGGGTGTAAGCGGGAGTGCCCAGTATAGACCAATAGGCCCCCTGCAGTTTCTTCCATTCTCCTGTTCTTATTTTCTCTCCCCGACCCAAGTATTTGTCTCCCATACTCCAAACACCTTCCCTATTGTCCCTATCATACTCATATTTGGTGCATAAGGTCAACACCAGCCAGGGAGAGCACACCGGAGCAGTTGATGGCGCCAGACCGCACCTTGTGAGAAACGACGGACAGGCTTCGAGAGGTCATTCAGAGGGGGGAGGGGTGGCTGTTGAAACACTGAATAAAACACGCATAAGCCGTCCATCCTGTAATCATGGCCGTTGATTGTGAGGCGGGGCGTGGGGGTTGTCGGGGGGACTTAGCCTCATCAGAATGTAAAGTGTGGGGAATATATCCATTGTCAACCCCATTGTACAGAATACAAGAAGTAGTTATAGGTCAACAATTTTAAAATTTACCACTTATATTATTCATACCTTAAACTTTTTCGAATATATATATATATATATATATATATATATATATATATATATATATATATATATATATATATATATATATATATATATATATATATATCAGCATATACCTAGATCACGCGCACCTACAGTGATTTACTTGCATATATATATATATATATATATA
>NW_024710757.1:0-18638 GCF_018991925.1 Homarus americanus | reverse complement strand
GAAAGTATCTAACCAACTTTCGGAAAGTAGATATTTCCATTTTTATGATACAAATTTCGTTTTATGATATTTATTTCGGAGTTGGTTATCTAACCAACTTTCCTGGGATATTTCCCATTTTTATGATACAATTTCGTTTTCTATGATATCTATTTTCGGCAAATTTGTTATCTAACCAACTTTCTTTCCGGAAAGTAAGAAATCCATCTACTTTTCGGAAGTAGATAACCAACTTCTCAAGTAGATATTTCCATTTTTATGATACAAATTTCCTGTTTTCTATGATATCTATTTTCGGCAAATTTGGTTATCTAGCCAACTTTCCCGGAATAGAAAATCCATTCTCTTCAGGAAGTAGATATCCAACTTTCCCGAAAGTAGATATTTCCCATTTTATGATACAAATTTCCCGTTTTCTATGATAATCATTTTCGGCAAATTTGTTATTCCAACTAACTTTCCCGGAAAGTAGTTATTTCATTTTTTATGATACAAATTTCCTGTTTTCTATGATAATCTATCCAAAAATTAGGTAATATTTCTAGAAAATACGAAAATCTACTTTCCCAAAAGTCGATAATCTACTTTCCCGAAAAGTAGAAATCTATCTACTTTTCGAAGTAGATAACCAACTTTCCCGGAAAGTAGATATTTCCCATTTTTATGATACAAATTTTTCTATGATAATCTACTTCCCAAAATTAGGTAATATTTCCTCAAATTGAAAATTCATTCAAAAAGTCGATATCTACTTCCCGAAAAGCAGAAAATCTATCTACTGGAAAGTATATAACCAATCCCGGAAAGTAGATATTTCCCATTTTTATGATACAATTTGCTTATGATAATTCATTTTCGAAAGAGATTTCCCATTTTTATGATACAAATTTCCGTTTTATGATAATCTATTTCGGTGTTATCTAACCAACTTTCCCGAAAGTAGATATTTCCCATTTTATGATACAAATTTCCCGTTTTCGATAATTCATTTCCAAAATTAGGTAAAATTTCACATTATCATTTTCATCGATAATCTATTTCAAAGTAGAAAATCTATCTACTTTCAAGTAGATAACCAACTTTCCTGAAAGTAGATATTTTAAAACAAACTTTCTATGATAATCTACTTTAAATGGTATTTCTAATTAGAAAATCTACTTTCCCAAAAGTCGATAATCCATTTTCCAAGTAGAAAATTATTCATTTCGAAGTATATAACCAACTTTCCCAGTAGATATTTCATATTTTATGATACAAATTTCCGTTTTCTATGATAATCTATTTTCGGGAAAGTAGATATTTCCCATTTTTATGATACAAATTTCCCGTTTTCTATGATAATTATTCTGGGAAAGTTGGTTATCCAACCAACTTTCCGGATAGTAGATATTTCCCATTTGTTATGATACAAATTTCTTTTCGATAATTCTTTTCGCAATTTGGTTATCTAACCAACCTTCCGGAAAGTAGATATTTCCCATTTTTATGATACAAATTTCACGTTTTCTATGATAATCTACTTCGCAAAATTAGGTAATATTTCCCAAAATTCGAAAATCTACTTCCCGAAAAGTCGATAATCTATTTCCCGAAAAGTAGAAAATCTATCTACTTTTCGGGAAAGTAGATAACCAACTTTCCCGGAAAGTAGATATTTCCCATTTTTATGATAAACTTCCGTTTTCTATGATAATCTGGGAAAGTTATCTAACCAACTTTCCCGGAAGGTAGATATTTCCCATTTTTATGATACAAATTTCCCGTTTTCTATGATAATCTATTTCGGCAAATTTGGTTATCTAACCAACTTTCTCGGAAAGTAGAAAATCTATCTACTTTTCGGGGAAGTAGATAACCAACTTTCCCGGAAAGTAGATATTTCCCATTTTTATGATACAAATTTCCGTTTCTATGATAATCTATTTTGGCAAATTTGGTTATCTAACCAACTTTCCCGGAAAGTAGAAAATCTATCTACTTTTCGGGAAGTAGATAACCAACTTTCGGAAAGTAGATATTTCCCATTTTTATGATACAAATTTCCCGTTTTATGATAATCTACTCCCAAAAATTAGGTAATATTTCCCGAAAATACGAAAATCTACTTTCCCAAAAGTCGATAATCTACTTTCCCGAAAGTAGAAAATCTATCTACTTTTCGGAAGTAGATAACCAACTTTCCGGAAGTAGATATTTCCCATTTTTATGATACAAATTCGTTTTCTATGATATTTATTTTCGAAAGTTATCCAACCAACTTTCCCGGAAAGTAGATATTTCCAATTTTTATGATACAAATTTCCCGTTTCTATGATAATTTCGGCAAATTTGTTATCTAACCAACTTTCCCGGAAAGTAGAAAATCTATCTACTTTTCGGGAAGTAGATAACCAACTTTCCCGGAAAGTAGATATTTCCATTTTTATGATACAAATTTCCCATTTTCTATGATAATCTATTTCGGCAAATTTGGTTATCTGTAGATATTTCCATTTTTATGATACAAATTTCCTGTTTTATGATAATCTATTTTCGGCAAATTTGGTTATCTAACCAACTTTCCCGAAAGTAGTTATTTCATTTTTATGATACAAATTTCTGTTTTCTATGATAATCTACTTCGCAAAATTAGTAATATTTCCAAAAATTCGAAAATCTACTTACGAAAAAGTCGATTATCTACTTTCCCGAAAGAAGGATCTATCCACTTCGGAAAGTATATAACCAACTTTCCCTGGAAAGTAGAAATTTCCCATTTTTATGATACAAATTTCGCGTTTTCTATGATAATCTTTTCGGGAAAGTAGATATTTCCCATTTTTATGATACAATTTCCGGTTTTATGATATTATTTATGGGAAGGATATCCAAACCAACTTTCCCGGAATGTAGATATTTCCCATTTTTATGATACAAATTTCCCGTTTCTATGATAATCTATTTTCGGCAAATTTGGTTATCTAACCAACCTTTCCCGGAAAGTAGATATTTCCCATTTTTATGATACAAATTTCACGTTTTCTATGATAATCTACTTCGCAAATTAGGTAATATTTCCCCAAAAATTCGAAAAATCTACTTCCCTAAAAGTCGATAATCTACTTTCCCGAAAAGTAGAAAATCCATCTACTTTTCGAAAGTAGATAACCAACTTCCCGGAAAGTAGATATTTCCTTTTTATGATACAAATTTCCTGTTTCTATGATAATCAATTTCGGCAAATTTGGTTATCTAACCAACTCTCCGGAAAGTTGAAAATCTATCTACTTTTCGGAAGTAGATAACCAACTTTCCCGGAAAGTAGATATTTCCCATTTTTATGATACAAATTTCCTGTTTTATGATAATCTATTTTCGGCAAATTTGGTTATCTAACCAACTCTCGGAAAGTAGAAAATCTATCTTTTTTCGGGGAAGTAGATAACCAACTTTCGGAAAGTAGATATTTCCCATTTTTTATGATACAAATTTCCTGTTTTCTATGATACTATTTTCGGCAAATTTGGTTATCTAACCAACTTTCCCGGAAAGTAGATATTTCTGCATTTTTATGATACAAATTTCCCGTTTTCTAGATAATCTACTTCCCAAAATTAGGTAATATTTCCTCGAAATTAGAATCTACTTCTTTCCCAAAAAGTCGATAATCTACTTTTCTGAAAAGTAGAAAATCTATCTACTTTTCGGGGAAGTAGATAACTCTTCCGGAAAGTAGATATTTCCCATTTTATGATACAAATTTCCCGTTTCTATGATAATCCAATTTCGCAAAATTAGGTATATTTCAAAATTCGAAAAATCTACTCTGAAAAGTCGATATCTACTTTCCCGAAAAGTAGAAAATCTATCTACTTTTCGGGAAAGTATATAACCAACTTTCCCGAAAGTAGATATTTCATTTTTTATGATACAAATTTCCGTTTCTATGATAATCTATTTTCGGCAAATTTGGTTATCAAACCAACTTCCCGGAAAGTAGATATTTCCATTTTTATGATACAAATTTCCTGTTTATGATATCTATTTTTCGAAAGTTAATCCAACCAATCCTGAAAGTAGAAAATCTATCTACTTTTTCGGGGAAGTAGATAACCAACTTTCGGAAAGTAGATATTTCCCATTTTTATGATACAAATTTCCTGTTTCTATGATAATCTACTTCCAAAATTAGGTAATATTTCCCGAAAATAATGAAATCTACTTTTCCAAAAAGTCGATAATCTACTTTCTCGAAAATAGAAAAACCCATTCTACTTTTCGGGGAAGTAGATAACTCAACTTTCCCGGAAGTAGATATTTCCATTTTTATGATACAAATTTCCCGTTTCTATGATATCTATTTTCAAAAGTTGGTTATCTAACCAACTTTCCGGAAAGTAGATATTTCCATTTTTATGATACAAATTTCCTGTTTTCTATGATAACTATTTTCGGCAAATTTGTTATTCAACCAACTTTCCTGAAAAGGAATCTATCTACTTTTTGAAGTAGATGACCAACTTTCCGGAAAGTAGATATTTCATTTTTATGATACAAATTTCTGTTTTCTATGATATCTATTTTCGGCAAATTTGTTATCTAACCAACTTTCCTGAAAGTAGAAAATCTATCTACTTTTCGGGAAGTAGATAACCAACTTTCCCGGAAAGTAGATATTTCCTATTTTTATGATGCAAATTTCCCGTTTTATGATAATCTATTTTCGGCAAATTTGTTATCTAACCAACTTTCACGGAAAGTAGATATTTCCAATTTTTATGATACAAATTTCCCGTTTTCATGATAATCTACCGCAAAATTAGGTAATATTTCGTAATTGAAAATCTACCCGAAAGTCGATAATCTACTTTCCGAAAAGTAGAAATTTATCACTTCTTGACTACTTCGGGAAAGTATCTTAACCAACTTTCCCGGAAAGTAGATATTTCCCATTTTTATGATACAAATTCTCCTGTTTTCTATGATATTTATTTTCGGGAAAGTTGGTTATCTAACCAACTTTTCCCGGAAAGGAGATATTTCCCATTTTTATGATAAATTTCTGTTTTCTATGATAATCTATTTTCGGCAAATTTGGTTATCTAACCATCCTCTCCCGGAAAGTAGAGAAATCTATCTACTTTTTCGGGAAGTAGATAACCAACTTTCCCGGAAAGTAGACATTTCCATTTTTTATGCGATAAATTTCCTGCTTATGATAACTATTTTCGGCAAATTTGCTATCTAGCCAATCCTTTCTCCGAAAGTAGAAAATCTATCTACTTTCAGGGAAGTAGATATCCAACTTTCTGAAAGTAGATATTTCCCATTTTATGATACAAATTTCCTGTTTCTATGATATTCCATTTTCGGCAATTTGGTTATCTAACCAACTTTCCCGGAAAGTAGTTATTTCCCATTTTTAGCATACTTCCTGCTTATGATAATCTACTTCCCAAATTAGGTGTAATATTTCCTGCAAAATACAGAAAAATCTACTTTCCCAAAGTTTGATAATCTACTTTCCCGAAAAGAAAATCTATCTACTTCGAAGTAGATAACCAACTTTCCCGGAAAGTAGATATTTCCCCATTTTTATGATACACAAATTTCCTTTTTCTATGATAATCTACTTCGCAAAATTAGGTAATATTTCCTGTACCAGTGGCCCACTTCTCCGAAAGCTGATAATCTACTTTCCGAAAAAGTATAAATCTATTTTACTTTTCGGGAGTATATAACCAACTTCCCGGAAAGGATATTTCCCCATTTTTATGATACAAATTCTCCTGTTTTCTATGATAATCTATTTTCGGGAAAGTAGATATTTCCTCATTTTTTATGATACAAATTTCTCCCGTTTTCTATGATAATCTATTTTCGGCAATTTGTTATCTAACCAACTTTCCCGAAAGTAGATATTTCCCATTTTTTATGATACAAATTTCCATGTTTTCTATGATAATCTACTTCGCAAAATTAGGTAATATTTCAAAATTCGAAAATCTACTTCTCCGAAAAGTCGATAATTCATTTCTTTCCGAAAAAATAGAATTCATCTACTTTTCGGGAAAGTAGATAACCAACTTTCCCGGAAAGTAGATATTTCCCATTTTTTATGATACAAATTTCCCGTTTTCTGGTGATATTCATTTTGGCAAATTTGGTTATTCAACCAACTTTCTTTCGAAAGTAGAAATCAGTCTACTTTTCGGAAGTAGATAAATCAACTTTCTGAAAGTAGATATTTCCCATTTTTATGATACAAATTTCTGTTTTCATGATATTCCATTTTCGGCAAATTTGGTTATCTAACCAACTTTCCTGAAAGTAGAAAATCTATCTACTTTTCGGGAAGTAGGCTAACCAACTTTCTCGGAAAGTAGATATTTCCATTTTTATGATAAATTTCTCCTGTTTTCATGATATCTATTTTCGTGAAAGTTGCTATTTAAACTCAACATTCCCGGAAAGTAGATATTTCCCATTTTTATGATAAATTTCCCGTTTTCTATGATATCTATTTTCGGCAAATTTGGTTATCTAACCAACTTTCCCGGAGTAGAAAAATTCATCTACTTTTCAGAAGAGATAACCAACTTTCCCGGAAAGTATATATTTCCATTTTTATGATAAAATTTCGTTTTCTATGATAATCTATTTTTCGGCAAATTTGGTTATTCAACTAACTTTCCGGTGACATTCTATTTTTTATGAGATACAAATTTCCTGTTTTCTATGATAATCTACTTCCCAAAACAATTAGGTAATATTTCGAAAATACGAAAATTCACTTTCCCAAAAGTCGATAATCTACTTTCCCGGAAAAGTAGAAATCTATCTACTTCGGGAAGTAGATAACCAACTTTCCGGAAAGTAGATATTTCTATTTTTATGATACAAATTTCCTGTTTCTATGATATCTTCGGAAAGTTGGTTATTCAACCAACTTTCCCGGAAAGGAGATATTTCATTTTTTATGATACAATTTCTGTTTCTATGATAATCTACGGCAAATTTGGTTATTCGAACTAACTTTTCCCGGAAAGTAGAAAATTTGGGAAGATAACCAACTTCTTTCCTGAAAGTAGAAATTTCCATTTTTATGATACAAATTACCGTTTTCATGATACTATTTTCGGCAAATTTGTTATTTAGCCAACTTTTCCCAGAAAGTAGAAAATCTATTCACTTTCAGTGAAGTAGATATCCAACTTTCTCGGAAAGTAGATACTTCTATTTTTATGATACAAATTTCCCGTTTTCGATTTTATTAATCTACTGGCAAATTTGGTTATCTAACCAACTTTCCCGGAAAGTAGTTATTTCATTTTTTATGGATACAAATTTCCCGTTTTCTATGATAATCTACTTCCAAAATTAGGTAATATTTCCCAGAATAGTACCCACTTTTCCCAAAAAGTCGATAATCTACTTTCCCGAAAAGTAGAGAAAATCTATCTACTTTTCGGGAAGTAGATAACCAACTTTCCCCGGAAAGTAGATATTTCCCATTTTTTATGATAAATTTCCTGTTTTATGATAATCTATTTTCGGGAAAGTTGGTTATTCAGCCAATCCCTTTCCCGGAAAGTAGATATTTCCCATTTTTGCGATACACCGCTTATGATAATCTATTTTCGGCAAATTTGTTATCTAACCAACTTTCCCAAAGAAAACGCATTCACTTTTTCGGGAAGTAGATAACCAACTTTCCTGGAAAGATATTTCCATTTTTATGATACAAATTTCGTTTTCTTATGATATTTATTTTCGGTGTTATTATCCTACCAACTTCTTTCCTGAAAGTAGTTATTTCCCATTTTTTATGATACAAATTTCCTGTTTTCTATGATATTCATTTTCGGCAAATTTGGTTATCTAACCAACTTTCCCGAAAGTAGAAAATCTATCTACTTTTAAGTAGTTATTTCCCATTTTTATGATACAAATTTCCTGTTTCTATGATATCTATTTTCCGCAAATTTGGTTATCTAACCAACTTTCCCGGAAAGTAGAAATCTATCTACTTTCGGGGAAGTAGATAACCAACTTTCCGGAAAGTAGATATTTCATTTTTTATGATACAAATTTCTGTTTTCTAAGATAATCTATTTTCGCAAATTTGGTTATCCAACCAACTTTCCTGAAAGTAGATATTTCCCATTTTTATGATACAAATTTCGTTTTCTATGATAATCTACTTCGCAAAATTAGGTAATATTTATAATTCGAAAAATCTACTTCCCCGAAAAGTCGATAATCCACTTTCCCAGTAGAAAATCCATCTACTTTTCTGAAAGTAGATAACCAACTTTCCCGGAAAGTAGATATTTCCCATTTTTATGATACAAATTTCGTTTTCTATGATATCTATTTCGGGAAAGTTGGTTATCTACCAACTTCCCGGAAAGTAGATATTTCCCATTTTTTAGATACAAATTCTGTTTTCTATGATAATCTATTTTCGGCAAATTTGGTTATCTAACCAACTTTCCCGGAAAGTAGATATTTCATTTTTATGATACAAATTTCCCGTTTCTATGATAATCTACTAAATATTTCCCATTTTTTATGATACAAATTTCCGTTTTCTATGATAATCTATTTTCGGCAAATTTGGTTATCTATTAACTTTCGGAAAGTAGAATGTTTCCCATTTTTTACATGATACAAATTTGCGTTTTCTGATAATCTACTTCATAAAATTGGTATATTTTAAAATTCGAAAATCTACTTGAAAAGTCGATAATCTGCTTGATGAAAATCTATCTACTTTTCGGGAAAGTAATCTTCTTTCGGAAAGTAGATATTTTCCCATTTTTTATGATACAAATTTCCCGTTTTACCATGATAATCTATTATTTTCCTTCAAATTTGGTTATCAACAACTTTCTCGGAAAGTAGAAAATCTATCTACTTTTCGGGAAGTGAATAATACTTTCGGAAGTGAATATTCCCATTTTTATGATACAAATTTTCCGTTTTCTATGATAATCTATTTTCGGCAAATTTGGTTATCTAACTCAACTTTCGAAGTAGAAAATCTATCTACTTTTCACGGGAAGTAGATAATAACTTTCCCGGAAAGTGAATATTCCATTTTTTATGATACAAATTTCCCGTTTTCTATATTAATCTATTTTCAGGAAAGTTGGTTTATCTACCAACTTTCGGAAAGTGAATATTCCCATTTTTTATGATACCAAATTTCCGTTTCTGTGATAAATCTATTTTCGGCAAATTTGATTTATTAACCAACTTTTCGGAAAGTGAAAAGAATATCTGCTTTTCAGAGTAGATAACTTTCGGAAAGTAGATATTCCCATTTTTTATGATACAAATTTCCCCATTTCTACTGATAATCTATTGCGGCAAATTTGGTTATCCTATAACTTTCGGAAAGTAGATATTTCCCATTTTTTATGATACAAATTTCCCGTTTTCTATGGTAATCTCTTTGAAGGTAATTTATCTAACTCAACTTTCCCGGAAGAGTGAATATATTTCCCATTTTATGATACACAAATTTTCCGTTTTTCTATGATAATCTATTTTCGGCAAATTTGGTTATCTAACGCCAACTTTCCACGAGAAAGTAGAAAATCCTATCTACTTTCGAGAGTAAATGACCAACTTTCACGGAAAATGGAAGTATTTCCCATTTTATGATACAAATTTCCGTTTTTCTATGATAATCTATTTTCGGCAAATTTGGTTATCCTAACTCAACTTTCCGGAAAGTAGAAAATTATCTGGGAAGTGAATGACCAACTTTCGGAAAGTAGATATTTCCATTTTGTGATACAAATTCCCGTTTTCTGCTGATAATCTATTTTCGGCAAATTTGGTTATCTAACCAACTTTCACGGAAAGAAGTAGATATTATTTCCCATTTTTATGATACAAATTTCCGTTTTTTCTATGATAATCTGCTTCGCAAAATTAGGTAATATTCCCAAAAATTCGAAAATCTACTTCTCGAAAAGTCGATATCTACTTTCCCGAAAAGTAGAAATATCTTCCTTCTCGAAGAGTATCTAACCAACTTTGAAGAGTAAAGATGTTTATTTTTATGATACAAATTTCCCGTTTTCTATGATAATCTAATTTCCGGGAAAGTTGGTTATCTAACCAACTTTCCCGGAAGAAATATTCCCATTTTTTTATGATACAAAATTTCCACATTTTCTATGATAATCTATTTTTTCGGCAAATTTGGATTTATCTAGCTTAACTTTCCGGAAAGTAGAAAATCTATCTACTTTTCGAGTAGATAATAACTTTCCCGGAAAGTAGATATTTCATTTTTATGATACAATTTCCGTTTCTATGATAATCTATTTTCGTAGAATTTGGTTATCAATAACTTTCCCGGAAAGGTAGAAAATCTATCTACTCTTCAGGGGTAGATATGCAACTTTCGAAGAAGTGAGAATAAACATTTTATGATACAAATTTCCGTTTTTCTATGATAATCTATTTTCGGCAAATTTGAGTTTATCTAATAACTTTCCCGGAGAGAAGTGAGTTATTTCCACTATGATACAAATTTCCCGTTTTCTGCCAGAGTAATCACCATTTCCCAAAATTAGGTATTATTTCCCAGAAAATACGAAAATCTACTTTCCCAAAAGAGTCCCGATAATCTACTTTCCCGAAAGTAGAAAATCATCTACACTTTCCCAAAAGTCGATAATCTACTTTCCCGAAAGTAGAAAATCTATCTACTTTTCGGGGAAGTAGATAACCAACTTTCCCGGAAAGTAGATATTTCCCATTTTTATGATACAAATTTCCCTTTTTCTATGATAATCTACTGCAAAATTAGGTAATATTTCCGACTCGAAAATCTACTTCTCCGAAAAGTCGATATTCATTTCCCGAAAAGTAGAAAATTCATCTACTTTCGGAAAGTATATAACCAACTTTCCCGGAAAGTAGATATTTCCCATTTTTATGATACAAATTTCCGTTTTCTATGAATCTATTTTCGGGAAAGTAGATATTTCCCATTTTTTATGATACAAATTTCCCGCTTTTCTATGATAATCGGGAAAGTTGGTTATCCAACCAACTTTCCGGATAGTAGATATTTCCATTTTATGATACAATTTCGTTTTATGATAACTATTTTCGGCAAATTGGTTATCTAACCAACTTTCCTGAAAGTAGATATTTCCATTTTTATGATACAAATTTCACGTTTCTATGATAATCTACCTCGAAAAATTAGGTAATATTTCAAAATGAAAATCCATTCCGAAAAGTCGACATCTACTTTCCCGAAAGTAGAATCTATCTACTTTTCGGAAAGTAGATAACCAACTTTCCCGGAAAGTAGATATTTCCCATTTTTATTACAAATTTCCTGTTTTCTATGATATTCTATTTCGAAAGTTGGTTATTTAACCAACTTTCCGGAAAGTAGATATTTCCCATTTTTATGATACAAATTTCCCTTTTTCTATGATAATCTATTTTCGGCAAATTTGTTATTCAATCAACTTTCCTGAAAGTAGAAAATCTATCTACTTTCGAAGTAGATAACCACTTTCGGAAAGTAGATATTTCATTTTTTATGATACAAATTTCCCGTTTTCTATGATAATCTACTTCCCAAAATTAGTAATATTTCCCAGAATACGAAAATCTACTTCTTCCCAAAAGTCGATAATCTACTTTCCCGAAAGTAGAAAATTTATCTACTTTTCGGGGAAGTAGATAACCAACTTCCCGGAAAGTAGATATTTCCCATTTTTGATACAAATTTCTGTTTATGATAATCTATTTTCGGGAAAGTTGTTATCTAACTAACTTTCCGGAAAGTAGATATTTCCCATTTTTATGATACAAATTTCCCGTTTTCTATGATAACTATTTCGGCAAATTTGGTTATCTAACCAACTTTCCCGGAAAGTAGAAAATCTATCTACTTTTCGGGAAGTAGATAACCAACTTTTCCCGGAAAGTAGATATTTCCCATTTTTATGATGCAAATTTCCTGTTTTATGATAATCTATTTTCGGCAAATTTGGTTATCTAACCAACTTTCACGGAAAGTAGATATTTCCCATTTTTATGATACAAATTTCCGTTTTCTATGATAATCTACTTCGCAAAATTAGGTAATATTTCCCAAAATTAGAAATCACTCAAATCGATAATCTACTTTCCGAAAAGAGAAAATCTATCTACTTCTCGGGAAAGTATCTAACCAACTTTCCCGGAAAGTAGATATTTCCATTTTTATGATACAAATGTTTCTATGATAATATCCGAAAGTTGGTTATCTAACCAACTTTCCCGAAAGGAGATATTTCCCATTTTTATGATACAAATTTCCTGTTTCTATGATATCTATTTTCGGCAAATTTGGTTATCTAACCAACTTTCCTAAGTAAAATCTATCTACTTTTCGGGAAGTAGATAACCAACTTTCCGGAAAGTAGATATTTCCCATTTTTTATGATACAAATTTCCTGTTTTCTATGATAATCTATTTTCGGCAAATTTGTCTAACCAACTTTCCCGGAAAGTAGAAAAATCTATTCCTTCAGGAAGTAGATATCCAACTTTCCTGAAAGTAGATATTTCCCATTTTAAGTAGAAAATTCACTACTTTTTCGGGGAAGTAGATAACCAACTTTCCCGGAAAGCAGATATTTCCCATTTTTTATGATAAATTCTCCTGTTTCTATGATGGTTTTATTTTCGGGAAAGTTATTATCTAACCAACTTTCCCGGAAAGTAGATATTTCCCATTTTTATGATAAATTTCTGTTTTCTATGATATCTATTTTCGGCAAATTTTGGTTATCTAACCAACTTTCCTGAAAGTAGAAAATCTATCTACTTTTCGGGGAAGTAGATGACCAACTTTCCCCTGGAAAAGTAGATATTTCCCATTTTTATGATACAAATTTCCTGTTTTCTATGATAATTATTTTCGGCAAATTTGCTATCTAACCAACTTCTTTCCCGAAAGTAGAAAATCTATCTACTTTTCGGGAAGTATAACCAACTTTCCGGAAAGTAGATATTTCCCATTTTTTATGATGCAAATTTCCCGTTTTCTATGATAATCTATTTTCGGCAATTGGTTATCTAACCAACTTTCACGGAAAGTAGATATTTCCCATTTTTATGATACAAATTGTTTTCTATGATAATCTACTTCGCAAAATTAGGTAATATTTCCTGTACTGAAAATTCCATTCGAAAAGTAATCTACTTTCCCGAAAAGTGGTACCTATCTACTTCGAAAGTATCTAACCAACTTTCCCGGAAAGTAGATATTCCATTTTTATGATACAATTCTCCTGTTTTCTATGATATCGAGCCTCGGGAAAGTTGGTTATCTAACCAACTTTCCCGGAAAGGAGATATTTCCATTTTTATGATACAAATTTCCCGTTTTCTATGATATCTATTTTCGGCAAATTTGGTTATCTAACCAACTTTCCCGGAAAGTAGAAAATCTATCTATACTTTTCGGGGAAGTAGATAACCAACTTTCCCGGAAAAGTAGATATTTCCCATTTTTTATGATACAAATTTCTGTTTTCTATGATAGAATCTATTTTCGGCAAATTTGTTATCTAAATAACTTTCCCGGAAAGTAGAAAATCTATCTACTCTTTCCATAGGAAGTAGATATCCAACTTTCCCGGAAAGTAGATATTTCCCATTTTTATGATACAAATTTCCTGTTTTCTATGATAATCTATTTCGGCAAATTTGGTTATCTAACCAACTTTCCCGGAAAGTAGTTATTTCCCATTTTATGATACAAATTTCCCAAGGTTTTCTATGATAATCTACTTCCCAAAATTAGGTAATATTTCCTTAGGTCAGAAAATCTACTTTCCCAAAATGATATTTCCATTTTCCCGAAAAGTAGAAATCTATCTACTTTTCGGGGAAGTAGATAACCAACTTTCCCGGAAAGTAGATATTTCCCATTTTATGATACAAATTTCCCTTTTTCTATGATAATCTACTTCGCAAAAATTAGGTAATATTTCCCTGTAATTCGAAAATCTACTTCCGAAAAGTCGATATCTACTTTCCCGAAAAGCAGAAAATCTATTCATTTTTTCGGGAAAGATATAACCAACTTCCTTCGGAAAGTAGATATTTCCCATTTTTATGATACAAATTTCCCGTTTTCTTGTGATAATCTATTTTCGGGAAAGTAGATATTTCCCATTTTTATGATACAAATTTCCGTTTTCTATGATAATTTGCTTTCGGGAAAGTTAGTTATCCAACCAACTTCTCCCGATAGTAGATATTTCCCATTTTTTATGATACAAATTTCCTGTTTTTCTATGATAATCTATTTCGCAAATTTGGTTATCTAACCAACTTCTTCCTGAAAGTAGATATTTCCCATTTTTTATGATACAAATTTCACGTTTTCTATGATAATCTACTTCGAAAAATTAGGTAATATTTCCCCAAAATTCGAAAAAATCTACTCCGAAAAGTCGATAATCTACTTCTTCCCGAAAAGTAGAAAAATCTATCTACTTTTCGGGAAAAGTAGATAACCAACTTTCCCGGAAAGTAGATATTTCCCATTTTATGATACAAATTTCCCGTTTTCTATGATAATTTATTTTCGGAAAGTTGGTTATCTAACCAACTTTCCGGAAAGTAGATATTTCCCATTTTTATGATACAAATTTCCCGTTTTCTATGATAATCTATTTTCGGCAAATTTGGTTATCTAACCAACTTTCGGAAAGCAGAAAATCAGTCTACTTTTCGGGGAAGTAGATAACAACTTTCCGGAAAAGTAGATATTTCCCATTTTTATGATACAAATTTCCCGTTTCTATGATAACTCCATTTTCGCAATTTGTTATCTAACCAACTTTCCGGAAACAAATTTGGTTATCTAACCAACTTTCCCGGAAAGTAGAAAATCTATCTACTTTTCGGGGAAGTAGATAACCAACTTTCCCGGAAAGTAGATATTCTCATTTTATGATACAAATTTCCCTTTTTCTATGATAATCTATTTTCGGCAAATTTGGTTATCTAACCAACTTTCCCGGAAAGTAGATATTTCCCATTTTTATGATACAAATTTCCCGTTTTCTATGATAATCTACTTCCCAAAATTAGGTAATATTTCCCCGAAAATACGAAAATCTACTTTCCAAAAAGTCGATAATCTACTTTCCCGAAAAGAGAAATCTATCTACTTTCGGGGAAGTAGATACAACTTTCCGGAAAGTAGATATTTCCCATTTTTTATGATACAAATTTCCTGTTTTCTATGATATCTATTTTCGAAAGTTGGTTATCTTACCAACTTTCCCGAAAGTAGATATTTCCATTTTTATGACACAAATTTCCTGTTTTCTTTGATAATCTATTTTCAAATTTGTTATCTAACCAACTTTCCGAGTAGAAAATCTATCTACTTTTCGGGAAGTAGATAACCAACTGGAAAGTAGATATTTCCCATTTTTATGATACAAATTTCTTTTTCTATGATAATCTATTTCGGCAAATTTGGTTATCTAACCAACTTTCCGAGTAGATACTTCCCATTTTTATGATACAAATTTCCGTTTTCTATGATAATCTACTTCAAAATTAGGTAATATTTCCCGAAAATACGAAAATCTACTTTCCCAAAGTCGATAATCTACTTTCCGAAAAGTAGAAAATCCTACTTTTCGGGAAGTAGATAACCAACTTTCCGGAAAGTAGATTTTCCCATTTTTATGATACAAATTTCCCGTTTCTATGATAATCTACTTCGCAAAATTAGTAATATTTCCTAAAATTGAAAATCTACTTCTGAAAAGTCGATAATCTACTTTCCCGAAAGTAGAAAATCTACCACTTTTCGGAAAGTAGATAACCAACTTTCCGGAAAGTAGATATTTCCCATTTTTATGATACAAATTTCCTGTTTTATGATATCTATTTCGGAAAGTTGGTTATCTAACCAACTTTCCCGGAAAGTAGATATTTCCCATTTTTTATGATACAAATTTCCCGTTTTCTATGATAATCTATTTTCGGCAAATTTGGTTATCTAACCAACTTTCTCGGAAAGTAGAAAATCAGTCTACTTTTCGGGGAAGTAGATAACCAACTTTCCCGGAAAGTAGATATTTCCCTTTTTATGATACAAATTTCCCGTTTTCTATGATAATCTATTTTCGGCAAATTTGGTTATCTAACCAACTTTCCCGAAAGTAGATATTTCGCATTTTTATGATACAATTGTTTTCTATGATAATCTACTCCCAAAATTAGGTAATATTTCCCCGAAAATACGAAAATCTACTTTCCAAAGTCGATAATCTACTTTCCCTGAAAAGTAGAAAATCTATCTACTTTTCGGGGAAGTAGATAACCAACTTTCCCGGAAAGTAGATATTTCCATTTTTATGATAAATTTCCTGTTTTCTATGATATCTATTTTCGGGAAAGTTGGTTATCTAACCAACTTTCCCGGAAAGTGATATTTCCCATTTTATGATACAAATTTCCTGTTTTATGATATCTATTTTCGGCAAATTTGGTTATCTAACCAACTTTCCCGAGTAGAAAATCTATCTACTTTTCGGGGAATTAGATAACCAACTTTCCCGGAAAGTAGATATTTCCATTTTTATGATACAAATTTCGTTTTCTATGATATTCATTTTCGGGAAAGTTGTTATCTTACCAACTTTCCCGGAAAGTAGATATTTCCCATTTTTTATGATAAATTTCCCGTTTTCTATGATAATCATTTTCGGCAAATTTGTTATCCAACCAACTTTCCGGAAAGTAGAAACTATCTACTTTTCGGGGAAGTAGATAACCAACTTTCCGAAAGTAGATATTTCCATTTTTATGATACAAATTTCCTGTTTTCTATGATAATCTATTTTCGGCAAATTTGGTTATCTAACAACTTTCCCGGAAAGTAGATATTTCCCATTTTTATGATACAAATTTCCTGTTTCTATAATAATCTACTTCCCAAAATTAGGTAATATTTCCCGAAAATACGAAAAATCTACTTTCCCAAAAGTCAATAATCTACTTTCCCGAAAAGTAGAAAATCTATCTACTTTTTCGAAGTAGATAACCAACTTTCCGGAAAGTAGATATTTCCCATTTTTTATGATACAAATTTCCCGTTTCTATGATAATCTACTTCGCAAAATTAGGTAATATTTCCAATACTGAAAAATTCATCTAAAAGTCGATAATTACTTTCCCGAAAAGTAGAAAATCTATCTACTTTTCGGGAAAGTATATAACCAACTTTCCGGAAAGTAGATATTTCATTTTTATGATACAAATTTCCTGTTTTCTATGATAATCTATTTTCGAAAGTTGGTTATCTAATCAACTTTACCCCGAAAGTAGATTTCCCATTTTATGATACAAATTTCCTGTTTTCTATGATAATCTATTTTCGGCAAATTTGTTATCTAACCAACTTTCCGGAAAGTAGATATTTCCATTTTTATGATACAAATTTCCCGTTTTCTATGATAATCTATTTTCGGCAAATTTGGTTATCTAACCAACTTTCCCGAAAGTAGAAAATCATACTTTTCGGGAAGTAGATAACAACTTCTCGGAAAGTAGATATTTCCCATTTTTATGATACAAATTTCCCGTTTTCTATGATAATCTACTTCCAAAAATTAGGTAATATTTCCCCTAAATACGAAAATCTACTCTTCCAAAAGTCGATAATCTACTTTCCCGAAAAGAAAATTATCTACTTTTCGGAAGATAAATCAACTTTCCCGGAAGTAGATATTTCCCATTTTTATGATACAAATTTCCTGTTTTCTATGATATTATTTTCGAAAGTTGGTTATCTAACCAACTTTCCCGGAAAGTAGATATTTCATTTTTATGATACAAATTTCCTGTTTCTATGATATCTATTTTGGCAAATTTGGTTATCTAACCAACTTTCCCGAAAGAGAAAATCTATCTACTGGGGAAGTAGAAACCAACTTTCCGGAAAGTAGATATTTCCCATTTTTATATACAAATTTCTGTTTCTATGATATTTTTTTCGAGTTAGCTATCTGCTTTTCGGGAGTAGATAACCTTTCGGAAAGTAGATATTCCATTTTTATGATACAAATTTTCCGTTTTCTATGATAATCTATTTTTCTAGGAAAGTTGGTTATCTCTAACTTTCGGAAAGTAGATATTTTCATTTTTATGATACAAATTTCCCGTTTTCTATGATAATCTATTTTCGACAAATTTGGTTATCAATAACTTTCGATATCTACTTTTCGAGAGTAGATATAACTTTCGGAAGTAGATATTTCCATTTTTATGATACAAATTTCCCCATTTTCTATGATAATCTATTTTCGGCAAATTTGGTTATCTAACCAACATTCGGAAGTAGATAACATTTTTATGATACAAATTTCCCGTTTTCTATGATAATCTACTTCCCAAAATTAGGTAATATTTCGCAAATAAAAATCTAATTTCCCAAAAAGTCGATAATCTACTTTCCGAAGTAGAAAAATCTATCTACTTTTCCTAAGGGAAGTAGACTCAACTTCCGGAAAGTAGATATTTCCCATTTTTTTATGATACAAATTTCCCGTTTTCTGTGATAATCTATTTTTCCGGGAAAGTTGGTTATCAACCAA
>NW_024710756.1:47500-58642 GCF_018991925.1 Homarus americanus | reverse complement strand
AACGGACTGCCCAGTATGGGCCAAAAGGCCCGCTGCAGTTTCCTCCATTCTTATGTTCTTATGTTCGTTCCTGGAACCCAATCATCATGACCTGACTCAGCTACCCTCACCTTAGTCCACAATAAGGAAAATTCCACCACCAGACACGCCCCATCAAGGTATACAGTATATAACCCTCGCTGTCATATCCGTCCTCAGTTGAGTATAATCCTCGGCGTGTCCACAACTATTGTGTCTCCTACATTACTGTTTGTATCAACATCAGTCAGGTTGGTAATTAAGTTCAATGTGCACAAAATGTTATATTTTAAGTGAAAATCAACACAAGAAATGCTGTTTACACACAGTTTACCATTACATTTACCTTTCATATTGAATACTGAGGGTAATGTAAACATTTCTTTGTAACTATTTCCCGAAATACCTCGCAGCTCTGGTGCACAGCATCTCGCTCTGTAGTTTTGCCGTGTGGGCTCAGCACCCAGCGCCAATATTTGGATACCTGCCTACGAAATTTCTGTAGTCCCTGCACCAACACATCCCTTCGTTGTATTGTGAGTCTCTCCTTACTGACACCTTTCAGGCAATACACCAACTGTGTGTGGCCCGGATTTACAGCAGGTTTTGTTTCGTATGAGGCGCCAGGCTCTCAACCTAACCAATTGTTTCCGAAGGTGTAACTACATCACTGTTAATTAGAAGTTTAACCCAGCCAAAGTAATACAACTTAAGGACTAAGATACCTGGTGAAGTAGATACTATGACAAAATTACTTTACGGTACCGGGATGTTCTTACTTCTTCCTAGTATCAAGTGCTGAACAACTGTTGTTATTATTATTATTATTATTATTATTATTATTATTATTATTATTATTATTATTATTATTATTATTATTATTATTATTATTATACCAGCTACGAGTCATACACCAGAGAGGGTAGTGAAGTAACAGGTAGGTGGGCAGGTGTGTAGCTTCTTAGTCTACCCATAATGAAGGAATTTTCTGAAGATGCATTAAATGTAAAGTAGATGTGAATAAGTAGGATGATATAATTAAAGACTATGTTAAGGATGTTATTGTGGTGTTATGAAGTGTAAGTAATAACTCGTGTTGTCTGTGGTAGATGAAGGTGGCAGCGTTACTACTGTGTGTGGCGGGTCTTACCGCAGCTACTGAAACACTCACCTCCTGGAAGCTCTTCAAGGTAACGCCCTCAGGTAGTTACTGTACACCTTCAGGTAGTTACTGTACACCCTCAGGTAGTTACTGTACACCCTCAGGTAGTTACTGTACACCCTCAGGTAGTTACTCTACACCCTCAGGTAGTTACTGTACTCCCGCAGGTAGTTACTGTACACCTTCAGGTAGTTACTGTACACCTCCAGATAGTTACTGTACACCTCCAGATAGTTACTGTACAGCACCTTCAGGTAGTTACTGTACACCTTCAGGTAGTTACTGTACACCTCCAGATAGTTACTGTACAGCACCTTCAGGTAGTTACTGTACACCTTCAGGTAGTTACTGTACACCTCCAGATAGTTACTGTACACCTCCAGATAGTTACTGTACACCTTCAGGTAGTTACTGTACACCTGCAGGTAGTTACTGTGCACCTCCAGATAGTTACTGTACACCCTCAGGTAGTTACTGTACACCTCCAGATAGTTACTGTACACCTTCAGGTAGTTACTGTACACCTTCAGGTAGTTACTGCACACCTTCAGGTAGTTACTGTACACCTTCAGGTAGTTACTGTACACCTTCAGGTAGTTACTGTACATCTTCTGGTAGTTACTGTACACCTTCAGGTAATTACTGTACACCTTCAGGTAGTTACTGTACACCTTCAGATAGTCACTGTACATCTTCTGGTAGTTATTGTACATCTTATGGTAGTTATTGTACGCCTGGTAGTAGTGTACAACATTTCCTTCACAGATGTAGATTTTAACCAACCATTACAATATAACAACTCAAATAGATACCAACTATTACAATATACGAAGACATGTTGGCAATAACCGTAAATATATGTGTCGCCACCCCTCCCAGGCTCGCTATGGCCGGCAGTATGAGAGTCTTGTGGAAGAGAATTACCGCTATGGAATATTTAAGAAGAACGAGGAACGAGTCAACAACCACAATCTGAAGCATGAGAGAGGAGAGGTCACCTTCACGATGGCCATGAACCAATTTGGTGATATGGTCAGTCACACAGTCACATTCTGTCTATTAGCTTGGCTATTTCTTAACCAGTCTATCAGTCCATAACGTTCTGTTACTTAATTAGTCTATCAGTTTATAACGTTCTATTCCGTAATTAATCAATTATATTCTACCTCTTAAGCTGTTTATAATAAAAATGTTTTATTTTCATTATAATTAGGAATCAATAAGTAACACATCTTGACTACATATAAGAGATCAACATCCATATAGAACTAAACATTGTGGTGTTGTGGTAGACGAATGAGGAGTTCAACACCAAGATGAAGGGTTACCAGAGGCAGCCTCACCTGGAGCATGTGTCTGTGTTGGCTGCCGGGGAATATCTGCCTCGCACCACCGACCTGGACTGGCGTGAAAAGGGCGCTGTTACTCCCGTCAAGAACCAATTACAGTGTGGATCCTGTTGGGCTTTTTCTACTGTAAGTTGTTTATATCTGATTTATGTCTGAGTCTAAATCTAAATCTCTCTCTCTGTGCTGTAGGTGTCTTTCTGTACCCCAGAGATTCTCAGGTCTTATCTGCTATACTTGGAAATCCTTAAGTGTTACCCCAGAGATCCTCATGTATTGCCCCGTTAGGTTATCAAAAACTACTCCTAGACATTGTCAAGTATTACCGCCCTTTGAATGTCAGGTGTCATCTCACAGACAGGTAGTTTGGAGGGTCAGCACTTCATCAAGAAGGGGAAGTTGGTGAGCCTATCTGAGCAGCAGCTGGTGGACTGCTCGGGCGACTATGGTAATTTTGGCTGTGGCGGAGGAAATATGGATTCTGCCTTCCAGTACATCAAGGATAACAAAGGCATCGACACGGAGTGCTCTTACTCCTACGAAGCTAAGGTATATATGTAACTGCAGTTTATATATCGTCTCCTACCTCTATAAGACCGAGATAGTCACAATCACAGCTAATATATCTCGTCCTGTCTCATATTAACCAAAGAAGCACAGGCTTTCTTCCCATGCAATTACTAATCACTCTCTAATGTTAACCTCCCAGAATGGCCACTGTCGCTTCAACAAGACCAGTGTGGCCGCCACCGTCACCGGGTACGTGAATCTGGAACAGGATAATGAGACCGCCCTCCTTATAGCTGTTTCGGAAGTTGGCCCAATATCCGTGGCCATCGACGCCTCACACCCCTCCTTCCAGTTGTACGACGGCGGTGAGTACACCACCTACACCTGCCTCTAGCCACACCACCAGTATATAAGTTACGTTTTTTGGCGAAATAGGTTATTTTGCAAATTGACCGGTATTCATAATTTCATATGTAGTCACAATGAAAAGTGCTGATGCCTCCACGGTTGCTCCACGAACCCCGAGATTCAGACTCATGAATCCCAATCATTTATGGACAGAACAATGCATTAATATATACTGCTTCGGGTTCTTGAGTCTGGATCTCGGGGTTCGTGGTTCAGTAGTAGAGGCATCAGCACTTTTCACTGTGACTACATATATACTGTATATGATTGTGTAGGACATATGTATGTTTGTGTATGTGTGCATGTCACATTATGTTGCACCAAGACAGGTATCTGCATGTGTACATTAAATGTGTTCTATATTACTTAACGTAATTATTAAGTCCTATTTCTTGGACAGGTGTGTACTATGAGCCCAAGTGCTCGCCGACTATGCTGGATCACGGGGTGCTGGTGGTTGGGTACGGCACCTCCAGCAGCGGGGAGGAGTACTGGCTGGTGAAGAACTCATGGGGTGAGACGTGGGGCAAGAGCGGCTACCTCATGATGGCCAGGAACAGGAACAACAATTGTGGCATTGCTACTCAAGCTTCCTACCCCACCGTCTAGCGCTTTACCTGCTGCAGCACACGCACGCACACAGAGGTGATCTAATGATGAATGTAGTCGAACAATAAACGATGTTCATTTCTTGTTCTCATTAATGTTTCCTTTGTTTATTTTGCTGGTTCAGAAATATTAGAACATACGAATATAAATATGAAGCACACACACACACACACACACACACACACACACACACACACACACACACACACACACACACACACACACACACACCCACCCACCCACACACACACACACACCCACACACACACACCCACACACACACACCCACACCCACACCACACACCCACACACACCCACACCCACTCACACACACCCACACACACCCACACCCACACACACACACACACACCCACACACCCACACCCACTCACACACACACACACACACACTCCTCTGACCCCAAGAAGCCCCCTGAAGGGATAACTACACCTACCTGAGACATACATACAGCTGATGAGAGACACGTGTGCTTCTATCTGGGCCAACACCTCTCTCCAGATCAGTCTAGAGACAAGGTTTGGTGACGTTGACGACAGAGTAGCCATTTGTATATCCATTCCATTATCTCACTGGATCCTAAACCTCACGATGTTTGACTAAAGAAAAAGCTAAAATGTTTGAAGTTGAGCTCCAAACTCAATGAAACGCCCAGGTACCCAAGAGCAGTCACAGTTTGGAGTGACTTTGACAAGAGCCATTAAAAGCCTGTACAGGACTACTGGTTATACTAAACTGGTTCATGGTTGTGTGTGGTGTAAAGTTGTTGGGTTACTCTCGTCTCTACTCACTCAAAGGATCGCTCTGACAATGACTCACGTGTGACCTGAGGGAGGCCCAACGGCTGGGGAATCTGTCTGCAGGGCCTGGTACTGCTTTGGTAAGTGGTCCCAGCGGCCGCTGGACTCGGAGACTGCCAGCTGGGGCCTAGGTGTCGGGAGGGGAAGTCCCCCTCCCGACCTCGACTTGTGACGAGTGTGGCTCCTTCTGGCTCTGGATTCTGTCGATCACTATCTGCCTTCTGAAAGGAGCTGTAGGCCCCTTATAGTGGAGGTGTTAGGCCGGCAGATGTCGTTTCCTAATTATCACTAATCTGGGTGGGTCTGGACAGCTGTGTTTGATCAGGTGCAGTCCGCAGTGTAATTTCTCGAAAGAGAGATAATGGTTGTTTGCAATGCTTCAGAACACTCCGCATAGTGAACGTTGACACTGACCAGTTAAACATTAAATTCGAACTTCTTTTATAAATATACCAGAGTCTGTGAATCAGTGTTACAGTTAAACTAACACAATTATAATACTCGTATATTTACTATGTCGCTGTAGCCACGCTTCTTTTCATGTTATATTCCTATATGACAACACAACGTATCTCTTGAATTAGATGTTTTTAAATTTGCATAAAAAAAGGAAACTGAGGCATCTTGGTTTCAAGAGGTTAAATCACAACTTATTTATTTAATTCCAAAGATAACATAAATAGGACCTACAAATATTATACCACCATTATTAAGTTTACCAACCCATGCGATGCGGAGGAGCCGTCCTTCTCATTCTCAAATTGATCATTCCAAGCTCTAAAGAAACTGTTTGAGCTGTGTGTATATATTGGTGGTGTGGCTAGAGGCAGGTGTATGTGGTGTATTCACCGCCGTCGTATATCTGGAAGGAGGGGTGTGAGGCGTCGATGGCCACAGAGATCGGGCCAACTTCCGAGATAGCTATAAGGAGAGAGGTCTCATTACCCTGTTCCTCACTCACGTACCCGGTGACGGTGGCGGCTACTCTGGTCTTGTTGAAGCGACAGTGGCCATTCTGGAAGGTTAACGAGAGGACCTCCTGCAAAACGAGTTTGGGTGAAAATGGAAGTGACTGATCTCTCGCATCTTCATAGTGAGATCATGAGAATATTTTTATAACTTAGAGAAGTTTTTGGACAAGTTTTTGTGTTTATAAGATACTGTCACTATTAACTGTAAAAAAGAAAATGGAAAAGTAAACTCTCAAAAGATCATCTGTGTAAAAATTCCAGGGACGAAACAAAATTCTGGAATAGTTTTTCTCAGGGCTCGAGCTTAAGCCCTCAAATACGAGGATTTACTCCCTTCAGTATGTGGACCTTAATCCCCTGTGCTCAAGAGACTAAGTCCCCGATAGTGGTGGAGTCCTGCGTGTTATGGGGATTTAGTCTTGTTATCGGGTTTCTAACTCTTTATAGCGAGGGATTTCAGTAAAAGTGGACTTTATATTGACGAGTGTTGATGTTATCCGAATATTAGTTAAGAATTTCTCCAGAAAAATACGTCCAGTTGTTGACAAATATAATTCATCAGGGAGGGAGAGGAAGCTGCGTCTGCCTCTACTGCCCCATACACCACCACTCCCCTCCCTCCCACAATCCCTCACTCCCTGCCGAATTCTTTTTATCTGTTCACAATTGTACAATATTTATCAGTTGCCTTTCAAGAGACCTACAATGCTTAAAAACACAGTCATGTTGATGTAGTGGTTCACTTTGCCCCTGTACCTGTTTCAATTTTAATATGAACTATTTCCCTTGTGGTGACAGTATCTTAAGACAGTGCCTGGATCGATGGGTCACTGTTTACCTAATTTTGATCATATCTTTTGCCATCAAAAAGAAATTGAACCAACATCAGGTTAGACACAGTGGCTTTCTTTCACCTGATGATTGAACACCCTAATGCTATCTGGGTGGTAACAGTGTAATATAAGTACTAATAATGTAATATTGACGACGATAATAATAATAATAATAATAATAATAATAATAATAATAATAATAATATATTTTACAACAACGATAATAAACACACTAAAACAACAATAATAATAATTACTTCACCATCATTAACAACAACAACAACAAAAATACTTTGTGACCTGATTTTGACCTTTGGCCCAGGTCACGGAAGCACTACACCAGGAATGACATAAATCACCCTTTAGGGAAATCAACATAAGGGTTAAGTCAGGTCAACACTATCTGTCTCGGGTCTAGTTCCATACACGGTTTAAACTATATATGGGTTGTGATTTTCTTGTTACGAATTGATAATATGCTACCTCGACTATGCTGTTCAGTTCTGGTGCCCTTATTATAGAATGGATATCAATTCACTAGAGTCGGTGCAGCGAAGAATGACGAAAATGATTCCGGGACTTAGAAACCTTCCATATCAAGATAGGTTAAAGAAACTAAACTTGCATTCCCTAGAAAGACAAAGAGTGCGGGGAGATATGATAGAAGTATTTAAGTGGGTGAAAGGAATCAATAAAGGGGATATAGATAAAGTTCTTATAACATTCGAGCAGGATAGGACTGATCAACGTTCTGAATTCTCTCCCCGTATGCCCTTATCTTGTCGTTCTCGTTCCTCCTGTGTGCAGCATCGAGAGCTAAGTTACGGTGACATGCGGCCATGGGATAAAAAATCCTGATGTCAAAGAAGGCTCAGTCCCCGCGTCCAGAATCCTCGAGCACTAAGGTCAACACGGGCTTCGTTGGATGTGTTTGAAGTCCTATGTTGGAAAATCTCACCGTCCAATGGAAGGAGGGTCGGTTCTACCCTGACATCATGACATATTTCCCTGAACATATTTGCTGTGAAATCCCTTACTTCGTCAATTATTTAAACTGTCAGAACTATTATACTATTATGGCTATTAGGATTATTAAAACTATCAAAACTATTTAAACTATCAGAACTATTAGGACTACAGTAAAACCTCGATTAACCGACCACATATGGGGGACGGGGCCGAAGGATAATCCAAAAGGTCGGTCAATATTACATAAAGTCTACGGAACATACATTTTCAAAGTACCTTTCCCTAACCTACCTCATTTAAGTCCCTCTATTCATTTTTGTTCATTTGCCATTCATATTTCAATAGAATTTGCTTTAAAAAATTAACCACTTTAGTAAATAAATATGAACCAGCACAGAAACCGTGAATAAAAAAATGGAAAAGTCAAGGAACATGTCATCACAAAAAATGTGACCAAGTCCCAGGTTGCTGATCTGACTTTCTGCCTCATTTACACACAATTGCAGGGTCTCAATTGTTTCTTTTACTATTGACAACACAACATACATACAGGTGCATTGTTTATCACTCTTGATTTTTTTTCATTTTTGTATTTCTTTACGGTTCTGTATTACTATTATTATTATTATTATCATTATTAATATTATTACATTATCGCCTCCTAGGCCCCGATGTGAGTCAGTGACCTGTGCCCGGGATTGATGGTTAATCCGAAAGTCGGTTAATCGAGGTTTTACTGTATTTGTATTATTTAAACTATCAAAACTAGTTAAACTATCAGAACTATTAAAACTATTAGGTCTATTTGTATTATTTAAACTATTTAAACTATTAGGACTATTTAAACTATTCGTCATTCAGTAGTAATTAACAGGTACTTCACAAGTGTTAATTAAAGTAGACGCTGAAGGTGGTGATAATAACAACAATGGAAAGGTGGAGTGTCTGTCTGTCTGTCTGTCTGTCTGCCTGCCTGTCTGTCTGTCTGCCTGTCTGTCTGTCTGTCTGTCTGTCTGCCTGTCTTTTTTTCTCTCTCGCTGTTTTTTTTTCTCTCTTTCTGTATCCGACTGTCTGTTTCTCTTTGTACGTCTGTCCGTCCACCTGTGCCCTCCCGTCCGTCCGTCCGTGTCTCTCCGTCCATCCGTCCGTTCGTCAGCAGGTACACCAGGAGGATGTCAACACGCGGATCTTATTACTAGTATCGAGGGTGCCCGAGGGCGCCCGACGAAGGAAGTCATTTTTTGGTGTTTATCGCGTACAGAAAAGTTGTGAGATATGAACCTTTTCAGTAGGGAGGGTAGGGAGAGGAGGAGGAGGGAGAGGAGAGGAGGAGGAGGGGAGAGGAATGAAGGAGAGGAGGAGTATCAATAGAGTCTCACACACGCACACACCATCTTTAACTTGCAGTGTGTAAAAGAAACAGTTTGTTGACATTTGCAGCCTACGTCAGGTGTTAAACAGAGCCGTTATCGAGTAATTAAAGGTAAGGTGATCAGTTGAAGTGCTCTACCCTCTCTGTGCTAAGTGAAAAACTCTTAAACTTTCTTAACGTGTTTAAATAATGTGTGGTGTTGGGGACGGTGACCCCAGAACACACTTGTGGGGTCATATTAGAAGAGGATGACCCCAGAACACACTAGATGGGTCATATTAGAGGACGGTGACCCCAGAACACACTAGTGGGGTCATATTAGAGGACAGTGACCCCAGAACACACTAGATGGGTCATATTTGACCCCAGACACACTAGTGGGGATGACAGTTAGATGGGTCATATAGAAGAGGATGACCCCAGAACACACTAGTGGGGGTTATATTAGAGGATGGTGACCCCAGAACACACTAGTGGGGTCATATTAGAGGACGGTGACCCCAGAACACACTAGTGGGGTCATATTAGAGGAGGATGACCCCAGAACATACTAGTGGGGTTATATTAGAAGACGGTGACCCCAGAACACACTAGTGGGGTCATATTAGAGGACGGTGACCTCAGAACACACTAGTGGGGTCATATTAGGTAACGGTGACCTAAATTACATACGAGAGAAAGCTCAGATGAGGAAAGTTGACTCGTCAGCACAAACCCGCTTGGAATTTGGGTACTTATGACCACAACAACCGCGCCAACCATTGCCATCTGGTGCCAGCCAACATGTGCCACCTGGATGCTGCATAAACTTCCCGTATAAACCAGACTCAACGCCAGACCACACGAGGCATTCAAACACTTCCTTAACACTCTGGACTAGAATATGCTTTACCACCACCCCCTCCTCCTTCTCCTCCTCTTACTCCTCTTTTTTTTCCTCCTCCTCTTTCTCTTATTTTTCCTTCGTCTTCTTCTTGTCCTCCTCCTCCTCCTCCTCATTCTCCTTCTGCCCTTCTTACTCCTCCTCTTCCTCTCCTGCTCTCTTGACTACGTAAACACCGATACGCGGAACTTAATGCAATATCTATATGTCTACGAAGCATTCTGAGCGTGTGTGTGTGTGTGTGTGTGTGTGTGTTTGTCTGGTAGGGAGGTGCGGGTGGCCTAGGTGATGGTTGCGCACTATCTCCTGTCTCTTCACCCGAGATAACTCTCTCTCTCTATCACACACACACACACACACACACACACGCCACATCAATTTCTACTTGGTGTCTCAGTACTTTGCATCCATACTCTTTTGTCTGTTCTTACATTACTCTCTCTCACACATGTCCCTCCTTCTTTGATCTTTGTCTGTCCTTTGATCCACTCTTCACTGAACTAGGGAAAGTAACAGAGGTGATAAATCAGCATAATTACGTCTGATGGTCATATTGTGTACAGCAGTTAAGTAAAGTGTCGTCCCTTGTGTTAATTTCACCTGAAGATTAGCCACTCTAATACTACTCAGGGAGGGTTAGGTTAGGTTAGGTTAGCATTGGGGTGAAATAAGCTGGAGGAGCGAATCTTCAGGTGAAATAAGCTGGAGGGGCGAATCTTCAAGTGAAATAAGCTGGAGGGGCGAATCTTCAGGTGAAATAAGCTGGAGGGGCGAATCTTCAGGTGAAATAAGCTGGAGGGGCGAATCTTCAGGTGAAATAAGCTGGAGGGGCGAATCTTCAGGTGAAATAAGCTGGAGGGGCGAATCTTCAGGTGAAATAAGCGGGAGGGGCGAATCTTCAGGTGAAATATGCGGGAGGGGCGACCGTATATAAACAATATTACGAAATTAGCGGAAGGTATGAAGACCTCCGGGTAATAGTGACATAAAAGACATTTAAAGACAAAGCCCAGGCAATTTGTCCTACGGGTTAAACTTTGTGTGTTGAAGGTTTTGTCAGTTGAAGAAAGTTTGACCCAAATTACGAAGTTGTTGTTTTTTATGATGTATTTACTGTCAGAAAGTGTGAGGCAAGGAAAGAGATGATTTTGGAGGTGTGAAGATATTTGCCGTGTTGTGTGTCGTGTCGTTTCGTGTTATACCGAGTCGTGTCGTGTTGTGTTGTGTTGTATCGTATAGTGTT
>NW_024710756.1:30000-42500 GCF_018991925.1 Homarus americanus | reverse complement strand
CACAATAAGACCCCATCCATATCTCCCTCAGACACAGAGACATTATCTATCTAGTCAGGTGTGTCTCATCTCTCCTGGCGCAGGTGGTAAGCGGGTTACCTGTAGGAATAAGAGAGAGAGAGAGAGAGAGAGAGAGAGAGAGAGAGAGAGGGGGGGGGACAAAACGAAGGAGAGAGAGATATAAAATATGAACACTTTTTTCCTTTTTCTTACGTCTCTTCAATTTTCTGTTTTTTCTCCGACGTTCTGTGACCCAGTTCTCTCGCTCTCCATCGGTCTCTGTCTCTCTTTCTCTACTAACTCAATAAAGTGACTAATAATACTTTAAAGATGCATTAGCACGGCAAGGGAGGGAAGAGAGGGAGGAGGGAGGGAGGAGGAGGGAGGGAGGGAGGAGGAGGGGGTGGTGGGGGAGCTCTTATTTATACCCCGATAGCGACTAAGAAATGAGACTTATTTTGAAAACACTCCCCCAAGCGGCCACAACAAACACTCCCCCAAGCGGCCACAACAAACACTCCCCCAGGCGGCCACAACACTGACTCCCCCAGGAGGCCACATTAATTCAGGGCAAGATGTAAATGCACTACAGGAGGGTTTAAATAAACTGCAGGGGTGGTCTGAAAAATGGCAAATGAAATTCAACAGCAGCAAGTGCAGCGTACTGAATATTGGAAGAACAAATACTGTCAATGTATCCAGCCTTAACAACATCAACCTAGAGAAGTCGACTTGTGAAAGAGACCTAGGGGTACTTGTAAGCCCGGACCTACGGCCTAGAAAACAGTGCGTTAATGTTCGAAATAAGGCAAACAGAGTATTGGGCTTTATATCTAGAAGTGTAAGTAATAAGAGTGCAGAGGTCTTATTGCAACTATATCTTGCGCTAGTCAGGCCGCACCTCGATTATGCGGTTCAGTTCTGGTGCCCTTATTATAGAATGGATATCAATTCACTAGAGTCGGTGCAGCGAAGAATGACGAAAATTATTCCGGGACTTAGAAACCTTCCATATCAAGATAGATTAAAGAAACTAAGCTTGCATTCCCTAGAAAGACGAAGAGTGCGGGGAGATATGATAGAAGTATTTAAGTGGGTGAAAGGAATCAATAAAGGCGATATAGATAAAGTTCTTATAATATCCGAACAGGATAGGACTTGTAGCAACGGATTTAAGTTGGATAAGTTTAGGTTTAGATGGGAGATAGGAAGGAACTGGTTCACAAATAGGGTGGTGGACGAGTGGAACAAGCTTAGCAATTTTGTAATAAGTGCTGGAACGCTGGAAAGTCTTAAAAGGAGGCTAAATAGATTCATGGATGATAGAGAGTGGTAGTAACTCTCGACAGGAGCTGCCATGCACAGGCCAACCGGCCTATTGCAGACTCCTTATTTTCTTATGTTCTTATGTAACACACACTACCCCGGGCGGCCACAACACTCACTCCCCCAGGCGGCCACAACACTCACTCCCCCAGGCAGCCACAACACTCACTCCCCCAGGCGGCCACAATACACTGTAAATCATCACACGATCGAGAGTTAAGCTCATGTAATGACTTTGTGATGAACATCCATACCAAGAGGTGGGGAGGTATGGTGGTGGGGAGGTGGAGATGGTAGGGTGGTGGGGGAGGAACAGGTGAAGGTGGGGGGACGTCAAACATAAGTATAAATGCGTATTTTTGAGTATAACTGATTATATGTGTATGTTTGCGTATGAGTGTATATGTATATGTTTTTGTGCAACTGTTTATGTATATATTTGATTATGACTGTATATGTGTAAGTGTGTATATGTATAAATATGTCAGCATGTGTGAGACAGTGTATACCTGTGATGGCGCCTCTGTTGGTGGGTATGGTGGGTATAAGGGCCCTCTGTTACCGGGTATAACATAGGGCCCTCTGTTACCGGGTATAACATAGGGCCCTCTGTTACCGGGTATAACATAGGGCCCTCTGTTACCGGGTATAACATAGGGCCCTCTGTTACCGGGTATAACATAGGGCCCTCTGTTACCGGGTATAACATAGGGCCCTCTGTTACCGGGTATAACATAGGGCCCTCTGTTACCGGGTATAACATAGGGCCCTCTGTTACCGGGTATAACATAGGGCCCTCTGTTACCGGGTATAACATAGGGCCCTCTGTTACCGGGTATAACATAGAGCCCTCTGTTACCGGGTATAACATAGGGCCCTCTGTTACCGGGTATAACATAGGGCCCTCTGTTACCGGGTATAACATAGGGCCCTCTGTTACCGGGTATAACATAGGGCCCTCTGTTGGTGGGTATAACATAGGGCCCTCTGTTACCGGGTATAACATAGGGCCCTCTGTTACCGGGTATAACATAGGGCCCTCTGTTACCGGGTATAACATAGGGCCCTCTGTTACCGGGTATAACATAGGGCCCTCTGTTACCGGGTATACATAGGGCCCTCTGTTACCGGGTATAACATAGGGCCCTCTGTTACCGGGTATAACATAGAGCCCTCTGTTACCGGGTATAACATAGGGCCCTCTGTTACCGGGTATAACATAGGGCCCTCTGTTACCGGGTATAACATAGGGCCCTCTGTTACCGGGTATAACATAGGGCCCTCTGTTGGTGGGTATAACATAGGGCCCTCTGTTGGTGTGTATAACATGGGGCCCTCTGTTACCGGGTATAACATAGGGCCCTCTGTTACCGGGTATAACATAGGGCCCTCTGTTGGTGGGTATAACATAGAGCCCTCTGTTACCGGGTATATCATAGGGCCCTCTGTTACCGGGTATAACATAGGGCCCTCTGTTACCGGGTATAACATAGGGCCCTCTGTTGGTGGGTATAACATAGGGCCCTCTGTTGGTGGGTATATCATAGGGCCCTCTGTTACCGGGTATAACATAGGGCCCTCTGTTACCGGGTATAACATAGGGCCCTCTGTTACCGGGTATAACATAGGGCCCTCTGTTACCGGGTATAACATAGGGCCCTCTGTTACCGGGTATAACATAGAGCCCTCTGTTACCGGGTATAACATAGGGCCCTCTGTTGGTGGGTATAACATAGGGCCCTCTGTTACCGGGTATAACATAGGGCCCTCTGTTACCGGGTATAACATAGGGCCCTCTGTTACCGGGTATAACATAGGGCCCTCTGTTACCGGGTATAACATAGGGCCCTCTGTTACCACTCGTCCCAAAATAGTCTCACTTGACTGTAAACTGAGGAGATCATAGAGACGTAAGCAACTTGTACCCGGTGTTGTGTTGTGTTGTGTTGTGTTGTGTTGTGTTGTGTTGTGTTGTGTTGTGTTGTTTTGCTTTGTGTTGTGCTCTCATACATTCATACATCGTGATCAGGTAACCAATACGTTATATCACCTTGAATATGAGACGCTCCATCTATATCTAGCGAGAGATACTTACGGTAAAGTAGAAGGAAGATAAAGGAATCAACTTGACGGCCACAGGATTATGTAGAAGGAGGAAGACATACACAGACGGAGGAAGGAGGGAAGGAGGGAGGAAGGGACAGAGAGAGAGGGGGAGAGAAGGAGGGAGGTAGGGAGGGAGGGAAGTTCTAGTGACGATATAACCAAGATATAATAACAAGAGGGATAATTGTGTATACGTTCTTGGGTGTGAGAGTTGTGTTGTGTTTACGAGTGAGCAGTGTGTCACCTAGGAGGAGATTGATGTTGGGTGGCAGATGGGCATAGTGGCATAGTGGCATATTGACGGAGTGACAGATTGGATGATTGGTAGAATGGAAGAGTGGCAAATTGGCATAGGGCAGATTGACAGTGTGGTATATTGGCAGATTAGCAGAGTGACAAATTGGCATAGTGGCAGAGTGTAGATTGGGAAAATAACAGAAGCAGAGTGACATATTGACAGCTTGGCACAGGGACATATTGGTCGAGTGACAAAATTGGCAGAATGGCAGAGTGGATGATTGGTAAAAAGTGACAGGATTTTGGGCAGACTAAAGAAATAGAAAAATACTGAACGACATGGTAGGCAGAATGGAGTATAAAGGAGGAGGGGAGAGGAACTTGCTGGCTCTGTCGTACGGGTTAACGCAATAGATGGTCTTTGATATTGATTTTTCTCGTCTTTTTTTAGTCTATGGTCGTGGTATATTGGACAACCTTCCATGTACGTGGGAGATATATTACTCGAACGTGTATGTATGTGTGAGGGATATATGTGCACGTGTGTGGGTTCGGGGGTGGGGGGTTATATTACATGTACACATGATCAAAAAGTATCAGTGCACATTGGGTCCGATGATTTCCTCAATGAATGATACATCTTTGCCGCAACATAACTGAGTTTAGAGCAACAAGCTTAATATGTCATGCCTGCAAAGTTTTATTAAATATAAATTTAAGTCGAATAAAGTTTAGAATAGAAAGTAAGTTATCTGAAGGGAAAAGTGGATTTAAAAAGGGAAAAGGAACTAGAAAAACTATATTTGGTTTGAGAATTATGAGTGAAAGAGCTTAAGTGGCAACAGGAGATAGGAGTGAACTAATTAGTCACAGTTAGACAGGGAGTAAGACAAGGCTGTGTTCTATCTCCAACATTGTATAATATATATTAATAATTATTAATGAGAGAAGTTATAAGTGATAATGAAGGTCTAAAGTTAATGGTAAAGTAATATAAAATAAACACTGTGAAGAAGCGTTACAAAAACTGGTTTACAGATTATTGGAGAAAAGATGAAAAATATAGTTTAATAGTTAAGGCTGAAAAGACTATATTAATGTGGGTTTTTTTTCCAAATTGGGAATAAATCCTAAAATAAAAATTATGGTAGGTAGCAGCGAACTTAAACAAGTGGAAGGTTTTGTGTAATTGGGAAGAAACATGGTAGAAGTACAGAAGAGATCAAAACCAAAATTAATGTCTACAGTATCTCCAAAAGTTATCTGCCAGGATGGGATGACTTCCAAAATGATACATGCAACTCGTAATGTCCCGGGAGGGTTGGCATGCATGGCTCTGTGTCCCGAGAGAGTTAGTATGCGTGGCTCTGTGTCCCGGGAGAGTTGGTATACGTGGCTCTGTGACCCGGGAGAGTTGGTATGCGTGTCTCTGTGTCCCGGGAGGGTTGGTATGCATGGCTCTGTGTCCCGGGAGAGTTGGTATACGTGGCTCTGTGACCCGGGAGAGTTGGTATGCGTGTCTCTGTGTCCCGGGAGGGTTGGTATGCGTGTCTCTGTGTCCCGGGAGGTTGGTATGCATGGCTCTGTGTGTCAGGGAGGATTGGTATACAATGGCTCTGTGACCCGGGAGGGTTGGCATGCATGGCTCTGTGTCCCGAGAGAGTTAGTATGCGTGGCTCTGTGTCCCGGGAGAGTTGGTATACGTGGCTCTGTGACCCGGGAGAGTTGGTATGCGTGTCTCTGTGTCCCGGGAGGGTTGGTATGCATGGCTCTGTGTCCCGGGAGGGTTGGTATACGTGTCTCTGTGTCCCGGGATGGTTGACATGCGTGGCTCTGTGTCCCGGGAGGGTTGGCATGTGTGGCTGTGAGGCGTACTGATCCTACTACATTTGGTAACTGTTAACTCTCATAGGAGCGTTATTGATTTGGGTTGGAGAAATAAGACCCTCAACGATGATGCTACCATATAATTCGGTCAAAACCTGTTAAAGAACAATTCACGTGTAACAAATGCTGATATTTCAGGCCACATAGTATGAATGATACAATCAATATACAGTACATAGCCTGTTAACATCTTAAATATAACTCACATGTTACAACTGTTGATACATCAGGAGACAATATGATCAAATTACAGTAAATAAATATTCTTATTAAAATTATTTAGAGTTTTTATTTAGAGGATTTAATAGTTCACGATCACACTCACGTTTTAGGGTCTAGGGTTTGACCAACGTTTTGTCTCTCCTGCAGAAGGAATCGATTGACTACTGTCGAGCAGCCCAAGGCGAGGCCCATCTGTTTCATATTTAAACACCTCAGCAAAATATTCGTCGTCAACATTTTGTCTCTCTCTCCCTCTCTCTCTCTCTCTCGTCTAGTTTATCTTACTGTGGCGGTAACAGTAACCGAACATCATGTTAATTATGCCGAAATAAATACACATTGTATTACTTATCTAATATACTATAGGACCAGGCGTGTGTCTGTCTGTCTGCTTGTGTGTGTGTGTCTGTTCTGGGCAGCCGAAACGGCACAACCGTTTTTCATCAAACTTGGTGGAAAAATCGCACAAAATTCGTAGAGTGGAACAAACCTGGTCCCATATCGATGGTTTCTTTAGGAAGCCATTAATTAACCATTTTATTTACGCTGGAAAACGATGCAAGGCTACGGACTTGGCGCACCCTCATTCACTGTATGCTGTCAGCACAGAAATATGGCCACACACTCCAACACTACATCCTCGACTGTGTGAAGATAGAACCTTTTAGGGACAGGTCTACACACACTGTGTGTGAAATAGCACAACACTTTATCGCTAATGGTAAGATAGCCTACATAATAAGATTGTATCCACTGTTTTGCACTTAATACTTCTCACGCAAATGTGAATATCAAGGTGTGAGGCCAGACATACTGCCTCACACTCCTGTGCTCACACAGTTGCGAATAAGTTACCCTTTATGTACAGAACTAAAAAAACAATGTATTTGAAATAGTTTGTAACATTCAGTGCCATAATATCCTGACCACGGGGGTTAATTATACAGACCCGTTGTAAACTCTACTCTGTAATCCTTTTGTGCTACCGCTCACAGGATGAGTATAGAGTGGTGCACAATAAACTAGCTGTTGTACGTGGATAACATCAAATACAAACATCCACCCACACACCCAACACTCACCCACACACCCATCACTCACCCACACACCCAACACTCACCCACACACCCAACACTCACCCACACACCCATCACTCACCCACACACCAATCCCTAAACACCCAGTCTTCCCACCACCCACAGCTCCCAACCCCACCCCTACCCACACCCATCACCCACACCCACACCCTCACCCACACTCAGTACTTGTAACCTTTACCAACCTTCGCCATTACAAGTGGACACGACTGACCGGGGGGGGGGGTGTTATTGCGAGTCTGTGAATGAAAATATTCCATTAGCGGCCAGAGTGTTCAGCCTGTATTCCAAATGTGTTTGTTTCATGTGTATTTTATTTGTGTGTGTATATTTAATGTGTGTGTGTGTGTGTGTGTGTGTGTGCATTTTGTGTGTATGTAGTTCATGTATGTGTATTTAACGTGTGTGTATATTTAATGTGTGTGTATTTCATGTGTGTGTGCGTGTGTGTGTGTGTGTGTGTGTGTGTGTGTGTGTGTGTGTGTGTGTGTGTATTTCATGTGTGTGTGTGTGTGTGTGTGTGTGTGTGTGTGTATTTTTGTGTATGTAGTTCATGTATGTATATTTCATGTGTCTCTCACTTGGTCATATTCTGTGTGATATATATCTAAAATATGTATAACACTGTATACATAATATTTACATACTCATACCACAACTCTATGTATATTTCTCCTGTTCCGTCCCCGCTGTTGTGTATTTTGAGGCCCAGGAATACATTATACATAAACTAATACTTTTTGTACGATTCCTATATCTTCTCTATGTATGATGATTATCCGATTATACATACATAAATAACATACATAATCATACAACTCCTTATGTGTGTATTTTACGTTGTTTAGTCTGTTCTATATGGTGTGTGTGTGTGTGTGTGTGTGTGTGTGTGTGTGTGTGTGTGTGTGTGTGCATTTTGTGTATGTAGTCATGGCGTATGTGCATATTTCATGCGTCTCTCACTTGGTCATATTCTGTGTGATATATATCTAAAATATGTATAACACTGTATACATAATATTTACATACTCATACCACAACTCTATGTATATTTCTTCTGTTCCGTCCCGCTGTTGTGTATTTTGAGGCCCAGGAATACATTATACATAAAACTAATACTTTTTGTACGATTCCTATACCTTCTCTATGTATGATGATTATCCGATTATACATACATAAATAACATACATAATCATACAACTCCTTATGTGTGTATTTTACGTTGTTTAGTCTGTTCTATATGGTGTGTGTGTGTGTGTGTGTGTGTGTGTGTGTCTAGGGGATATAATCTTTTCCCTACAGCTCAGCGTATATTCATGTCTCTATCCTTCAATATACAACACTCACAAACACCTGAGGTTAAGGGCCTGTGAATATTTCTCACTTGTGTTGTATAATACTGTTGAGGAGAACATAAGAACATAAGAACATAAGAATGGAGGAAACTGCAGCGGGCCTATTGGACCATACTGGGCAGTCCCGTTTACATCCAACCCCTATTGCTCATATAAGCATCCAACCTATGTTTGAAGCTATTCAGCGTATTCGAGTTAATGATGATATTTGGTAACTTGTTCCATTCATCCACTACTCTGTTTCCAAACCAGTGTTTACCTATTTCACGCCTAAATCTAAATTTGTCTAATTTAAAACCATTGTTACGAGTTCGCCCTGGTTGATAGTTTGAGTACCTTTGTAATGTCCCCTTTGTTTAGCCCTGACTTCCACTTATACCCTCTATCAGGTCGCCCCTAGCTCTACGTCTCTCGAGGGAGTGCAAATTAAGATGCTTTAACCTGTCTCTATACTCAAGGTTCCTAATGCCCGGGATTAGTCTTGTCATTCTCCTCTGAATTCTTTCCAAGGATTCTATATCCATTCTGTAATACGGTGACCAGAACTGAACTGCGTAATCCAGGTGTGGTCTCACACGAGCAAGATACAGTTTTAGGATGACCTCGCTAGTCATGTAACTAACACTCCTTTGTATGAACCCAAGTACTTTATTAGCCTTGTTACGAGCAAAAACACATTGTTTACTTGCCTTAAGGTTCCTACTTATCATTACTCCTAAATCTCTCTCGCAGTCGGATTTCTCTATGGCATCATTGTTCATCTGGTATCTGGTTTCCGAGTTTACATCTCCTATACTGAGTACTTTACATTTGTCCACGTTGAATTTCATCTGCCATTTTTCAGACCATTCGAAAAATTTGTTTACATCTTCCTGTAGTTTTGTGGAGTCCTCGCCAGATTTAATAAAACGCCCTATTTTAGTGTCATCAGCAAATTTGCTTATGTTGCTGTCTATGCCGATATCTATGTCGTTTATGTATATAATAAATAATAATGGTCCAAGTACTGAGCCTTGGGGATCTCCACTTGTGACGTTGCTCCAATGGGACTTAGTGCCATTAATGCTCACTCGCTGTTTCCTGTCCTGTAACCACGCCCAAATCCATTTAAGGATATTACCTTTGATGCCATGTGCTTCTACCTTTCTAATTAGTCTTTCGTGGGGGACTCTGTCGAAGGCTTTGCTAAAGTCGAGATATACCACATCATAATTGTGCCCCTCGTCCACCGATTCGAAAACTGATGAAAAGAATGTTAATAGATTAGTTAGACATGAACGTCCGCTTGTGAAGCCATGCTGGGAATCCTTGATCAATCGGTGCTTCTCCAGGTGATTTCGAATAGAGTTTGAAATGATTGCTTCCAGTAATTTGCCTACTATTGATGTTAGACTGATTGGGCGGTAGTTAGAGGATAGTGATCTATCCCCCTTCTTGAAAAATCGGTATTACATCCGCTATCCTCCAGGATTCTGGTACTACACCTGTATTTAAGGACAAGTTAAACAACTTTGCAAAGGGCATACTAAGCTCTTCCTTACATTCCTTTAATACTCTGGCAAATATCTCATCGGGACCAAGTGACTTATTAGGCTTTAGTTTGTCTATTTGCTAACTAACATCGTTACTAGTCACAACTATCTCACTTAATTTGTTTTCGTCACTATCTCTGAATAAAGTTGGTGCCCCGGGTATCATGTTTAAATTTTCGGTGGTGAAAACTGATGAAAAATATTTATTCAAATTATTGCTCATTTCTCTGTCGTTATCAGTGAGCTCGCCGGTGTCTGACCGTATTGGTCCAATCTTTTCTCGTGTTTTAGTTTGATACATTTGGTAGAATCCTTTGGGGTTTGTCTTCGCCTCCCTTGCTATCCTTACCTCATTATTCCTCTTGGCTTTCCTTATCTCGGTTTTAACCCTACTCACCAATACCCTATAATAATCCCGGAGGTAAATTTCGCCACGATTTATCCTTCTACCTATAGCCTTCCTTTGGCCAATGATGTTCTTTAAATAATTATTTATCCACTTAGGGTCATTGTTGTCTGATCTGAGTTTTTTGTATGGTATGTTCTGCCTTGTGCATTAAGTAACTCATTATTTAAATTGTTGTGGAACTCGGTAATCTCAGATCTCGTTATCAGGTCGGTGTCATCTGTCAGGTTCACGGCCAAGGCGACACCTCTCTCAGCTGCCTCTTAAACTGTCAAAGGTTCCCTTCTGAAATTGGCAATTTTGAAAAGGAATTTTCCTACATCTGCCCTGAAAATCTAACTGAATTCAATTTCTTTTTGTGATCGCTACTGGTAGTTCATTCCCTACCTCGACATTACTAATGAGTAAGTTTCGGACAGAACTAAATCGAGTATATTATTACCACTTGTGGGTTCGGTTATATGTTGACTTAGAAAACAGTCCTGGATCGTCTCGAGAAAATCCTCTGATTCTGAGCTACCTGTAAGGTCAGTCCAATCTATTTGGCCAAGGTTAAAGTCGCCTACTATACAGACTTTGTTGTGCATGGAAGCCCTGCGCATTTCATCCCAGATAAGTCGCTCATTGACTCTATCAAGATTGGGAGGTCTATATATTACTCCTGTGATTAATTTTTCCCTACCGTCGATTAATTCTATCCAAATTGTTTCTGCATTCCGCTCAGTTTTTATTTCCTTATTTATTTCACACTTCAGATTATCCCTAACATAGATTGCTACTCCGCCTCCTTTCCTAATCTGCCTATCGGTATGGAACAGTTTGTAACCTGCAATTTGGTATTCGACAGGTAACTCACGTGAGTCTAGGTTGATCCATGTTTCAGTGAATGCTACTATATCGATTTTTTCGGTACATACCAAGGCCCTAATATCATCCATTTTGTTTCTCATACTTCTACTGTTCGCGTAGTATACATTTAAGTTAGTCGTGTTCTGAGTCCTCCCCTTACCGCGTTTAGTTTTAAACTCCCTGTCTAATTTAGTTTTGTCATCATTCCTAACACTATTTCCCTGTAATCTTTCACTTTGTTTACCCGCTCCCACTGCAGTTTCCTCCACCCCCGTGCTCATATGTTCTCCTAGCAGTTTAAAGACTTCGATATCTTTTGAACTGCCCCCTCTAGAGCCCCAGCCAGGGTTGCTACTCCATCCCTAGACAGGTGCACCCCATCCCTAGCATAAAGGTCCCTTCTGCCGTAGAAGTTGTCCCAGTTGTCAATGAATGGGACCGATATTGACTTGCAATATCTGTCAAGACGGTGGTTGACACCAACTGCCCTTGACAACCATTCACTGCCAACTCTCCTTCTAGGCAGGACACCGCATATGATAGGGATCCCTCCCTTAGTCCTAATACGATCTATAGCTGTCTTGAACTTATCAAGAAGTTCCTCGCTCCTACACCGGCCAATATCATTGCCTCCTGCACTGAGGCAGATAATGGGTTTGTTCCCATTACCAGACAAGATATTGTCCATCCTGTCAATTATATCCCCCAGGGCAAGGTGGTGTGTGGAATAACTTGGAGGGAATGAAATTTTCAGAACTCGTGTGTGTGGGGAGGTGAGTGTGCGTGGGGAGGTGAATGTGTGTGGGGGGGATGAGTGTGTGTGAGGGTTGAGAGTGTGTGTGTGTGTGTGTGTGGGTGAGGTGAGGGGGTGAGTGAGGGTGTGTGTGGGGGAGGGTGAGTGTGTGTGGGGGGGTGGAGTGGGGAGGTGTGGGGGTGAGGGGGGGTGAGGGGGGGGGGTGAGTGTGTGGGGGGTGAGAGTGTGTGGGGTGGGGGTGAGGTGTGTAGGGGGGTGTGTGAGGGTGAATGTATGTGAGGAGGGTGGGGTGTGTGTGTGAGGGGTGAGTGTGGTGTGTGGGGGTGAGTGTGTGAGTGTGCGTGTGGGGAGGGGTGTGTGGGGTGAGAGTGTGTGTGTGTGTGCCAGCTGCCGCCACTGGTTAGCCCTCGTGGCGAACAGGGAGGCAACTTGCACAAGTCTTCCTCCTCGTGGCAACACACGGTAACTGGGTGGCTCGCGGGCCCAGGCTAGATCAGCAGGGGATCCCGGAGCAGCAGTGGGCCCCAGAGGGACGGCGCATAGACCCACTGGCATGTGGACACGTCCTGGCGCCTACCAACCACTGCCCCGCTGCCTTGTGGATTAACCTTGGTTGGTATAAGGCTACGGGAGTAAATCCCGAACGAAAAATATACGATGGAGCCCCGCATCAGGCAGGCATGCTTACAGAGCTCCTACAAGACCCCAACGGCGGTATAGGCGGAAGAG
>NW_024710756.1:0-25000 GCF_018991925.1 Homarus americanus | reverse complement strand
CACACACACACACAGAACCCCTACAGGAGCCCCTAACTCACACAGGCTTCAATAACAGTATCGCAGTAACACCTTACATTACCTGATTCTTATAAAACTCAGGTAAACTTGTTAATTAACTTACTGGAGGTGAACTTAAGCCAACAGAACACACAGAGGTTGGTGTACCTGCCCATAGTGTTTTCCCGAATCATTTTTTTTACCTGGGGAAGAGGCATTTATAAGCGATGCAATTTATATATGTACTTTTCACCTGGATGGACAGACAGACAGACAGACAGACAGACAGACAGACAGACAGACAGACAGACAGATAGATAGATAGATAGATAGATAGATAGATAGATAGATAGATAGATAGATAGATAGATAGATAGATAGATAGATAGATAGATAGATAAATAGATAGATAGATAGATAGATAGATAGATAGATAGATAAATGTTGACATGTACTGGAATTAAAACTAGGGCCTATTAAAACTATTACTAGAGCTTATAAGGACAGATACTGGGGCCCATAAGGACGAGCACTAGGGGCCCATTAGACCAGTCTGTGTTCACTAAGATATATCAACACTATTAAATAAAGAACAATATTTCCCCCGTCACTAATTACCTCTGTTTTCTTGCTTATTTAATTACTGTTTATATAATCCTATTACCTTGTCTTACCTGTAGAAAGAATTTGACTCTTTTAGCTTCGGGGTGGTAGGGGGTGTGGGTGAAATTGATAGAATTGGGGTGGTAATTAATTAGGGTTGGTAGAATTAGTATTGTAGTGGTAGGGTTGGTAGAATTGGTGGTGGTAGGGGTGGTAGTGGTAGGGTTAGTAGAGGTGGTGGTGGTGGTAGGGTGGTAGAGGTGGTAGTGGTAGAGAATTAGTAGTGGTAGGAATTGGTAAAGGTGGTGAAGTGTTTCAAAGTGAAAGTAGCAAGTGGTTGGGTGTGGGGTGGTGAGTGGTAGAGTTAGTAGAGGTGTGGTGGTGGTAGGAAATTGAGTGGTGTTAGTGTTAGTGGTAGGGTTGGTGAGAATGGTGGTGTGGGGAATTGGTAAAGGGAATTAGTAGAATTAGTAATTAGTGAAGTGGTATTAGGGTTGGTAGGGGTGGTGGTGGTAGGGGTGGTAGGGGTGGTAGAGGTGTGGAATAAAGATGGAAGAGGCAAATACTGGCTAAGTTCTCTGTAAGGGTAAGAAAGGAGAAACAGACATAAGTAATATTGATATGAAAGGAAAGATGTGATAAAGTTAGATAAGGAAGGATATGCTTCAGGACCCAACTGGTGCCTGCTGCCCGACCTGTACCTGCCTGCTGCCCGACCTGTACCTGCCTGCTCCCCGACCTGTACCTGCCTGCTGCCCGACCTGTACCTCCCACCCGCTTTACTGGTTCTCCCGACTCATCCTTAAGTGTTCCGGAGTTCTGTCTCTGTGTTGGTCATGCATGGGAGCAGCACGAGAGGGTTAATGCATTCCTGGACGGCACGAACATTTACATGGTTAAAGCGACACCAGGCAATGTTAAGGCAAGGTAATATTTAAGTTAGGTAATATTGAGGTAATTTAAGTAACATTAATGTAAGTTAAGGTAAGGTAATATTATTGTAAGGTAAGGTAAAATATTGAGGTAGGGTTAGGTAATAATATGCTAAGGTAATTTTATCCTTCATAAGTTCAGGTAACAATTAACATTCACATCCCGCGTCGACGGTGATTGGATAATCTTCTAAGACGAGACAACCAATCACCGGCCCCCAACGGAGAGCATGTTTTGATCACCTTTCCAAATACCTGTGTACCTTCTGTTGGTACACACGTGTAGACCTACTGGTGGTGCGCACGCGTAACTCTGCTGCTGGTGCACACGTATACACCTGCTGCTGGTGCACACGTATACACCTGCTGCTGGTGCACATGTATACACCTGCTGCTGGTGCACTCATGCACACCTGCCCACGAGGCAACCTGCCCACGAGGCACCCAGTTACCCTGTGTCGCCACGAGGAGGCACAGCAGGAGTCTTGATGGTGAAGAGGCTGTGTACTGGCAGGGGAAGACTTATGCAAGCTGCTTCCCTGTTCACCACGAGGGCTAGCCAGTAGCAGTAGCTGAAAGCGAGAGGGAGCAAGCAGTGCTTGCATCTTAACACTAACATAATGCTGCAACACTTGACGTGTTTCACCACCCTGTGAGCGAACACACTACACCACACCCTCTCACTACAGTGTCGTACCACAAACCAAATATTATCACAAGAGGCCAGCTCACATCACCACAACTCTATTTCAGAATCATACGTGAACACGGATCAAAAGAAGCCAGAAACAGGTCCAAGAGTGTGTGTTTTATTGACCATTTCATAAGAGTAAGTATAACCAGACCTGGACCCAGAGTGAAATGTCAACAAAACTGTCTGAGTGGAGGACAATCTTTGTTGATACAGGTGACAGACAGAAAGTTATAGTTATGATTGTGCAGTGTGGGGTTGTGTTCACCTGGTGCACCTGTGTGGTTGTGAATAGTTTGTATTGGGAGGAGTTATGACGGTGTGGTGTGTGTCTGTGTACAGCTGGGAGTTGTGACCTGAACCTGGTAAACGGAAGTACAAAGAACAATATTAAAATGATAACCACACGACTCACAAACACTACCCATTGTTTACAGACACAACACATTGTTTACAAGGCACATCGTCCATTGTTTACAATCATTATTCTTTGTTTATCAGCTTTAATTCGGGCGTGTGTCACCTCCCCACTCTCTCTCTCTCTCTCTCTCTCTCTCTCTCTCTCTCTCTCTCTCCTCTTTCCCCTCCAACATTAGCCAAGCGTAGAACAGGGTCTCTCCTCGGTACAACCTAACCTAACCTAACGTAACGTAACGTAACCTAACCTAACCTAATTACCAGTTAGCGTTAGGTTAGGTTGGGTTAGCGTTAAGTTAGGTTGGGTTAGCGTCAGGTTAAATTAAATTAACCTAAGTGAGGTTACGTTAATTTAGGTTAGGTTAGTTTAATTTAGTTTAGGGTGTCTAATCTTCAGGTGAAATAAGATAGCGTGTATCAGGTAGAATAAGATAAGGTAACTAATCCTTGGGGGATCCGATAACCTTAACTTTAACTTCAGCGTTCCAGCGTGTATTCTCAGGGAAATTCTACACTCTGCTTTTATTTGGAATTCTACCGGGAATTTAGTCGGAATTTCGAATATCGTGAGATAAATTCCGTGTATTGCTCTGTGAGGTACTTTGAAAGTGTGTGTGTGTGTGTGTGTGTGTGTGTGTGTGTGTGTGTGTGTGTGTGTGTGTGTACGATAAATGAACCCTTTAAGGACCATAACATATAACATAACAACAATACCGTAATATATTGTAAAGTACGATACCTGAGACAGTTGAGTATTGTAGCTCACCTGAACACACTTAGGGAGAGTTACAATAAATTATTATACGGGAACAGGTTATATAAGAGACCCACATACCTGTATCTCTGAGGTGTTGCGCTGAACTTGGCGGATTGTTGACGTGTTTCAGGAGGACTTGACACCTTTTCTGTCTGCCTGGCTGTCTGTCTCTCACGCTATTTGGAGCCTGGAAAGTCAAGGGTCGAGTGTTAGTCATGGAAACTACTACTGGTCACTCCTTCAAATGAAAAAGTAGGTCCCATCGTCATGACCGCTCGTGAGGGTTAGTGGAGATATAGAGCACTGTATACTAAGGCTTCTGTACACAAACACAGAGAATAACTTAATCATGGCTAAAAAATAAAATGTATAAGAATAACAAGCAAATATCTATTGCTTGAGTTTAAACTACACTCTTAGAGGAATAAAAAAATCATCCCTCATACGATAAGCATCCATCAGGTAGATCAGTCAGTACAAAAGAGTCACAATTAAATGGATTAAACATACCAAACGGAACTAACCCCCCCCCCCAAAAAAAAATCAAATTCTGACACTTTTTTTTTATCTTTGCCAATACTTGTAAGTCACTCAAGCAAAAGTTCCATTCGATAGTTTACATGAAGTTGACGTTAATGGAATTTAAGACACAATTTTCAGAAAGTCTTATGAAGTTGAGCCTCCAGAGACCCCCACACTCGTTTCTATCACTACTACTACTGAGATGTTGTCACAGGAGCATCTAAGTCGGTGGCATTGGTTTTATCATCAATTTATAGGACAAGACGAGAGAACTGTTGCCTCTGGAACCAAACCCAAACAACACCAAGATGAATGATGCCTTTGAAGACTTAAGATGAATTGTTAACAGTTACAAATCTTCATTAAGTATAAACATAAGACAATTTGACCTTCATCTGGCTGGAGTGGCTCCTTGAAACACGGAGAAGAATGTAAACAAACTCATGATAATATTACATGTTGCTTAGTCACCCCCAAAAACTATCTGTACTTGGGGTGATCGATGAATTTCATAATGAACACTGTGACTCCTGTTGTCTCGGTAGGGTTGTCAAAATCCTTCGTCCGTTGTGTCATATTGTCTCACACAATTTTGTATAGATATTTTTTTTAAGTGACTGTATATCTTATTTTATTTTACATTTTGTTTATATGTAAGAAACTGGACATTAACTATTCACTACATCAATTCATAATGTCTATACACGATAGCTTTACTTTTTAATATAATACAAAAGTGATTATCATTGGAATACCCGTGTGACGCTGCTCTTAACCCCACCTATTGCAGTCTAGTTCTACAAATACTAATGTTATTATTATGACAGCTATTAATATCATTAGTGGAGATAGTCGAATAGGGGAGATGGTCTACTGACCCCTTGTGCACTGGGGTCTATATCTGAGCAGAATAAGATCGTCTAATACTAGCCAAGAAACTATTAAAAGTGGCGTCCCTGTAGTGAAGGTGTTAAGGAAACTATTAACACAGCTAACACCTCTACTAACACCACAACTAACACCAGTACTAATACCCCCACTAATACCATTTGTGACACCACTACTAATACCACTACTATCACTACTACCAAGACCACTACCAACACCACTAACACCTCCAGTTATTTATACAAGCGAGGGAGTTCAAGGTCGTCCCTATCCATCCTGCTTAACCTCAGGACCACAGGTTTACCATTCATCTCAGCAGCGTAAATCTCAAACGTGTTATTCTCCAGTTTCTCGCGATTAAGAGACTCTTGAGTTTCCTGTACGTTTGTTTACAAGCTACAGATAGTTAAAAATATGACCGCTAGGTGTCCCAGTTCTGTATATACATTTACCTGTTGAAGTTTAATTACCAATAGAGAGATTTTTTTAATAACGTTTACCTTCGTTAGTCACAAACAGTATCAAGATTAAACACCTTAGTTCATTTTAGCTGTAAATTAATGCTACCTAAGGGTAACTTTAGGTTAGGTTAGGGTAGGTTAGGATAGGTTACATAAGATTAGGTTAAGTTAGGTTGGGTTAGGGTAGGTTAAGTTATATTAGGTTAGGTCAAAGTAAGGCAGGTTAGGTTGATAAAGTGAACGTAGGTCAGGGAAACGAACCACTGACCCATGGACCAGATTGAGAGCGTTGTATCCACTAGACCAGGGGTCACCAAACTACGGCCCGCGGGCCGGATCAGGCCCGCGACGTCAGTTCATCAGGCCCGCCGTGGTAGCTCCGCCTACGCTCTGACGTTACCATGGTTTCTATGGCTTTCGTTCTGGCTTGCAAGTATTGAACAGAATGATTATGCGGCCCGCACTCGTCATTCTTTCAGTTACCCGGCCCACTGTGAAAAAAGTTTGGTGACCCCTGCACTAGACCACCGCACTCGGTTAGGTTAGTAAGGAATGGTTAGATTAGATTAGATAAATAAAGAAATGAACACATGTATAGTAGACAAACAGACAGACATATACACAAACGGATATGATGTGTGTATAAAATATTTTACCTGAAACCGAGATCAATTATAAGACCTGAGATGGACTGTGCTAGGAGAACTTAAGACTTGAGATGGACTGTGCTAGGAGAACTTAAGACTTGAGATGGACTGTGCTAGGAGAACTTAAGACTTGAGATGGACTGTGCTAGGATAACTTAAGACTTGAGATGTACTGTGCTAGGAGAACTTAAGACTTGAGATGTACTGTGCTAGGATAACTTAAGACTTGAGATGTACTGTGCTAGGATAACTTAAGACTTGAGATGTACTGTGCTAGGAGAACTTAAGACTTGAAATGTACTGTGCTAGGATAACTTAAGACTTGAGATGTACTGTGCTAGGATAACTTAAGACTTGAGATGTACTGTGCTAGGATAACTTAAGACTTGAGATGTACTGTTCTAGGATAACTTAAGACTTGAGATGGACTGTGCTAGGATAACTTAAGACTTGAGATGTACTGTGCTAGGATAACTTAAGACTTGAGATGTACTGTGCTAGGAGAACTTAAGACTTGAGATGGACTATGCTAGGAGAACTTAAGACTTGAGATGTACTGTGCTAGGATAACTTAAGACTTGAGATGTACTGTGCTAGGATAACTTAAGACTTGAGATGTACAATGCTAGGAGAACTTAAGACTTGAGATGTACTGTGCTGTGTAGGATGTGCTGTGCTAGGAGAACTTAAGACTTGAGATGTACTGTGCTAGGATAACTTAAGACTTGAGATGTACTGTGCTAGGAGAACTTAAGACTTGAGATGTACTGTGCTAGGATAACTTAAGACTTGAGATGTACTGTGCTAGGATAACTTAAGACTTGAGATGTACTGTGCTAGGAGAACTTAAGACTTGAGATGTACTGTGCTAGGAGAACTTAAGACTTGAGATGGACTGTGCTAGGATAACTTAAGACTTGAGATGGACTGTGCTAGGATAACTTAAGACTTGAGATGTACTGTGCTAGGAGAACTTAAGACTTGAGATGTACTGTGCTAGGATAACTTAAGACTTGAGATGTACTGTGCTAGGAGAACCTAAGACTTGAGATGTACTGTGCTAGGATAACTTAAGACTTGAGATGTACTGTGCTAGTAGACGTCACTGAACAGAAAGGCAATATTGCTCTCAGGAGGAACATCATACTGCCGAGGATGCTTTACCTTTCTGGGAACTCCTGCTGACGGTGAAGCAGTTTAAGGCTCCCTGAATGTATACATGACAATCTGAAGGACACGCGTAGGATATTGCCTTCCTGAATAACAGCTCGGGAGTTCTTTTGGGACAGGGATTCCTTACTGTTGCTTGGTTCCTACTCCCTGCCGCTACTCAATAGGATTCAATCTTAGTATAATTTGTTTAATACTCCGAGTAGCAAGTAACTGATGCTCCTTTGTTAGTTTTTTTAATTGTGGAAGTTGTGAATTGTGATATATTTACTGTATTATTATTATTATTATTATTATTATTATTATTATTATTATTATTATTATTATTATTATTATTATTTTCAGGTAGTACATTACGAGTGCATATCCATATTTACATAAAGATAAATAGAGAGATGGATGAGCAACAGGATAGATGGATGGATGGATAGAATGAAAGAATTGATCGATATTTCTTAAAAATATCACATGGCGTCTTTACAGTAACCCTTACACATACAGCACAAGACTGATTCTCTATATGAAACGTCTATACACACAAGAAGCCACCAGATCGCTTATATCCCAACACTAGTGAAAAACTCTTATTTAGCCCCACCAGAAAGGTTACTCATTGCACTACCACCGAGACTGGGAGGAATGGGATTGACTAAACCAGAGGAGCTTGCCGCCACCGAACATCAGAACTCTGTCAAGCTCACGGCAGCCCTCACTGAGCACATAATAGAATGCAGCAAGTCAGGTGGACACCAACAAATTAAACAAGATTCGACGGTCCATTACAACAGAAAGACAGCACAAAGTGATAAACTCGAAACAAAAAGTAACTATACCGCAGGAGGTGGGCGTCTCGAACTGGCTAGCAACGTTACCAATAAGGGCAAAAGGTCTCAGCCTTAAAACAAGAATTTACAGATACCATTGCTCTAAGGTACAGTTGGCCAGTAGAAGGTTTACCCTACCAAAGCGTGTGTGGCTCATCCTACGACACTGACCACGTCATGGTGTGCAAGATAGGAGGCTTCGTATGCATAAGGCATGACGAAGTAAGGGATCTCACAGCAAATTTACTGAAGGAAATCTGCTACGACTTCATGGTGGAACCGCCCCTCCTTCCTTTGGACGGTGAGAAACTCCTTCACAGGACTCCCAACGCATCTAATGAAACCCGTGTGGACGTCAGCGCTTGAGGATTCTGGACACATGGACAGCGAGCCTTCTTTGGTGTTAAGATATTCGACCCCCTGGCCACATGTCACCGTAACTTGTCTCTTGAGGCTACACACAAGAGGAACAAGAGCTATAAAATTAGGGCGTAAGGCAAGAGAATTCAGAATGTGGATCAGGGCAGCTTCACTCCTCCGGTGTTCACAACCTCTGGCGGGATGGGACCAAGTGTAAGACGCTTTTACGCAAGACTGGCGGAGGTGTTGTGTGAACAGAAGCAGCAGCCCATAAGCCACGTTGCAGCCTGGTTGAGATGTTGACTGTCCTCTCTGCTGAGGTCTGCATTGCTTTGCCTCAGGGAACGAGATCTTCGGCCCCAAAGCCGACAACAGTTGCAGATATTGACTATGAGGCAACAGTCACTGGATGCCGAATAGATCTGCAGCTCAACTAATTCAACACAGCGAGGATAGCTACTTATGTATTAGTACATTTAATTTTAAGGCAATAAAATGGCGACGAAGGAGTGGCTATTGGGGGAGGCTGGAGGCCACGATGAAAAAAGGTAGCAGTAGTAGTAATGGTAGTAGAACCGACCCTCCTTCCATTGGACGGTGAGAATTGCCAACATAGGACTTCAAACACATCCAACGAAGCCCGTGTTGACGTCAGTGCTCGTGGATTCTGGACGCGGGGACAGCAATCTTCTTCGACATCAGGATTTTTTATCCCATGATCGCATGTCACCATAACTTAGCTTTCGATGCTGCACACAGGAGGAACGGAAAGACAAGATAAGGGCATATGGGGAGAGAATTCAGAACGTTGATCAAGGCAGCTTCACTCCTATGGTGTTCACAACCTCTGGTGGGATGGGACCAAGTGCAAGATGCTTCCAGGCCAGACTCGCGGAGATGCTATCCGAACAGAAGCAGCAGCCCAGAAGTTATGTTACAGCCTGGATGAGATGTCGACTGCCTCAGAGGAACGAGAGCATCGGCCCCAAAGCCGACAGCTGTTCCAGATATTGACTATGAGGCAACAGTCACTGAATGCCGCATAGATCTGCGGCTCAACTAACTCAACACAGCTAGGATAGCTACTAATGTATTAGGATATTTAATTTTAAGGTAATAAAATGGCGGCGAAGGTGTGGCTATTGGGAGAGGCTGGCGGAGATTGCTGCCACCGAACATCAAAACTCAGTTAAGCTCACGGCAGCCTTCACTGACCACATAATAGCTCAGAACGCAACAGGTAAGGTGGATACCAGCGAAGTAAACAAGATTCGAAGGTCCATTACGAAAAGAACGACGACATTGAATATGAGGCAACAGTCAACGAATGCTGCATCGATATGCGAAGGAACTAACTCACCTAAGGTAGTTACTTTTGTATTAGGGTAGTTAGGTAGTGACATGGTGGCAGTGTGGCTGTAAGTGGTGGTTGGAGGCCACATTAATAAGTATTATTGTTATCAGTAGTAATAATAGTGGTAGTAGTACTAGGAATATTAATAATAGCAATAATATTAATAGTAACAGTAGTAGTAATAATAGTGGTAGTAATAGTAAGAATATTAATAATAGCAATAATATTAATAGTAATAGTAGTAGTAATAATAGCTTTTTGTAATAATAGTGGTAGTAATACTAAGAATATTAATAATAGCAATAATATCAATAGTAATAGTAGTAGTAATAATAGTAACGATAGTAAACAACAACGATACGAGTTAGAATATAGTTAGTAATAAAAACGAGGGACAGACAGACAGACAGACAGACAGACATAGAACCACATCCACCTTAAGACAGACAGACAGACAGACAGACAGACAGACAGACAGACAGACAGACTGACGGACTGACGGATGGACGAACATGAAACACATCCTCCTTAAGACAGACAGACAGACAGACAGACAGACAGACTAACGAATGGACAGACATAGAACCACATCCTCCTTAAGACAGACAGACAGACAGACAACAGACTGACGGATGGACAGACATTCAACCACATCCTCCGTAAGAAAGACAGACAGACAGACAGACAGACAGACGGACAGACAGACATAGAACCACATCCTCCTTAAGAAAGACAGACAGACAGACAGACAGACAGACAGACATAATCATAAAACCACACCCTCTAAAGACAAACAGACAGACATAAAACTACATCCTCCTTAAGCCAGACAGACAGACACAGACAGACACAGACAGACAGCCCTCCAAAACACTAATAACAATAATAATAATGTCCGCTCACAACACAACCGTCCATAGAGACCCCAAATTCATCTCTCAACACAAGAGAGCAAAAAAAGTTTCTGAACGATAAAATCAGTTTCATATTCACAAGACTTACGTGTCTGTCTGTCTGTCTGTCTGTCTGTCTGTCTGTCTCTGTTTCTTTCACCTCCCTCCTCCTGTCTCTATCACGAGTGTCTATCCGCCCAACCATGAGAGAAAAATCCTTTGCTTACTAGACCAGGAGAGTAAAAATCTCTTCCTCTTTCTCTATATCTGAAGGACTGGAGAGAGAGAGAGAGGTTATGGACAGACATGAAACAAAAAAAAACACGAGTAAATTACAAGAGATAAACAAACACAAATAAACAAGTACACACACACACACACACGCATTAAACGAGTCAGAAGTCCACATGAGATACACGAGTCTACTACAGCCTCATGAGACTAAGAGACACGTAAGGTACCTTCCTGGGACGAGGTGGAGGAAAATAATCAATTAATTCACCATAAGATTCCTTTCTGTACATGTCCGTTATATGGAGGTTTTACTGTACATGTCCGTTATATGGAGGTTTTACTGTACATGTCCGTTATATGGAGGTTTTACTGTACATGTCCGTTATATGGAGGCTTTACCCTACATGTCCGTTATATGGAGGTTTTATCCTACATGTCCTTTATATGGAGGTTTTACCCTACATGTCCGTTATATGGAGGCTTTACCCTACATGTCCTTTATATGGAGGTGTCACTATACATATATGAAACACTTTTCCATGACGAAGCAAGACGCCAAGCTGGATCAACTCCTTCCATTGAGTGAAGGAACAAGTCACCTTTTGGATATTTACCAAGCTGTGTATTCAGAGGACTTGTTGACTGTATTAAAGTAAAGGTTAGCGAGTGTTAACAGAGAGAGAGAGAGAAAAAACAACTAAAGCAGGATATTCTCATACTTTCCATCATAAAAACTTTGCAAACTTTCTCATATGATTATTTCCACTCTCTATTTACAACCACTAAATCATTATAACTACAACAGGGTGGAATCGATCCTCCTTCCACTGGACGGTGAGAATTTCCATCACATGACTTGAAACACATCCAACGAAGCCTGCGTGGACGTCAGTGTTCAAGGATTCTGGACGCAGGGACAGCGAGCCTTCTTTGACATAAGGATTTTCGATCCCATGGCCGCATGTCACCGTAACTTAGCTCTCGATGCTGCACACAGGAGGAACGAGAACGACAAGATAAGGGCATACGGGGAGAGAATTCAGAACGTTGATCAAGGCAGCTTCACTCCTCTGGTGTTCACAACCTCTGGTGGGATCGGATCAAGTGCAAGATGCCTCTATGCCAGACTGGCGGAGGTGCTATCTGAACGGAAGCAGCAGCCCAGAAGTTATATTACAGCCTGGTTGAGATGTCGACTGTCCTTCTCTCTGCTGAGGTCTGCATTGCTTTGCCTCAGGGGAACGAGAGCATCGACCCCAAAGCCGACAACAGTTGCAGATATTGACTATGAGGCAACAGTCACTGAATGCGGCATAGATCTGCGGCTCAACTAACTCAACACAGATAGGATAGCTACTTATGTATTAAAATATTTAATTTTAAGGTAATAAAATGGCGGCGAAGGTGTGGCTATTGGGGGAGGCTGGAGACCAAATTAAAAAAAAATAGTAGTCGTAATTGTAGTAGCCCTCCAATATGTAGTTCAACTAATACCCACAACCCAATACAAACTCCCTCACCTCTACCCCCCCAAGTCCCTATCTTAATATGACTCCACCTACCTAAATCATCCCCTATCCACCTACATCCCTATCTTAATGTGACTCCACCCACCTACCCCCAACCCCGAAAGGACCACACCCATTACTATAATTACACCAGGCAAGATTTATTGATGTGTAAATTTGAATTCAATATACTTAATGCACTGTCTTTTGTGTGACTTTATCAATAGTCTGAACGCTCAGTGTCACGCCTAATATCGGGGTCACACACACACACACACAGCCACGCCCCATTTTCATTATCCCTCTGTTCTTTATCTATATTTTATTTGGTTTTGTATTCCCGTTTTCTGAGTTTTTATTTTTTCCATTTTCTATGATGGGTGTTAAAATATTTAGGGTATACATATTTATTTTATTACATACTGCTTATCTTTATTTCAAGTTCCCTCTTTTCTTAACCTTTATGTGATCCTCTCATGTTTTAAATCCTTTGTAATTCTTTTTGTATATACGGTAACGTTAAGGGAAATTAAAGCTACACTCTAAATGATCTTAACTATTTCAAACCACTACTGTACCCTCACGGCCACCTTCCCATGAACACATTTACCTAATCTTGAGTGAGTGAGTGAGTGAGTGAGTGAGTGAAAGAGTGTATGAAAGAGTGTGTGAGTGAGTGAAAGAGTGAGTGAGTAAGTGAATGAACGAGTGAAGAAGTGAATGAACGAGTGACTGAATGAACGAGTGAATGAATGAACGAGTGACTGAATGAACGAATGAATGAATGCGCTAACGAGTGAGTGAGTGAGTGAGGAGTTGGCCGGGATTCACAAGAGTTCACGAAGCAGAAGCCACAGACAAGACTGAAAGTTTTCCTCCTCTGTACAGTTCGAACACCAATATCAGAATTTAAGCTCTTCTTTGACTCGTCGGGGAGGGGAGGAGAGGGGAAAGGAGGGGGAGGGGAGGGGAGGGAGGATGAATTTACTGAAAGGGTGAAGTCAAAAGGCTGACATCTCTCTGTGTGTGTGTTGGGGGCTTATGCCTGGCCACACACTTTATATTTAGTCTTGTTCACATCTGCTTGAGCAACATACTGCCAGAGGTACTTATATCCTAACCTTAGTCTAGCGGTTACAACATCTTGTAATCTAGTGATCTTGTTACTTGCTCCATTTACATCTCACTTGATAAATCTCATCATGGTAAACAATGGATTAACTAATGCCTGTTTACACTTGTCTCCTTGCGTCAAATTCATCAACAAATTCTCTCCTGCTTAAAGTTTCTAGGATTCTGTTTGTCAGAATAACGTCTGTGTTGGACGCGAGTTTAGTTAAGGCATCAACTATATCACGTTGACTGAGGCCTATGTGAGAGGGGATCCACAGCAGCTTGATCCTGCCACCGTCAACAAGGCTCACTGTTTGTGTCTGGCTTCAGAGACAAGCAAGCTGCAACCTGTGTGTGTGTCGCACACAGGATGGTGAAATGCGTCTAGTGTGGCAGTATTATGTTAGTGTTAAAGTGCAAGCACTGCTTGCTACCTCTCGCTTTCAGCTGCCGCCGCTGGCTAGCCGTCGTGGCGAACAGGGAACCAACTTTCATAAGTCTTCCCCTGCCAGTACACAGCCTCCTCACCATCAAGACTCCTGCTGTGCCTCCTCGTGGCAAAACATGGTAACTGGGTGCCTCGTGGGCTCAGACTAGACCAACAGGGGATCTCGGAGTAGCAGTGGGCCCCAGAGGGACGGCGCATAGGCCCACTGGCATGTGGACACTTTCTGGCGCCTACCAACCACTGCCCCGCTGTCTTGCTGATTAATCTTGGTAGGTATAAGGCTACAGGAGTAAACCCTGAACGAATAATTTGCGGTAGAGCCCCGCATCAGGCAGACATGCCTCACCAAATAAATAAAATCACACGCAGCCATCATCCAGTTCATCATCCCTCCCAGCATCGTCAAAACCCCTATACCCCTAAAAGTCCTATGGCGACAGACGAGTGGCGACGGGGACAGGTAGAGATGACTGCCGGGAGTCTCTAGTCACAACTCTGCACATGGGTAGCATAGATAAGATGGTCGTTTTGCACTGGGATCTAGGTAGCAGTGCAACCAGTCCTGTTTGTGCGGCTGAGCAGCACTTTCGAGGAGCCACTCTGCTCATCCCACATGGGGAGGGGGCGAGAAAAGGTGCCCTAAACATAGCCTGCCTAAAATCCCAACCTAGCCGGGAACCGCAACCAGTAAGGTCATCCTTATGCTGTCGAAAACACAAGTCAAAATCACAGATCCAAACAATAACAGACCATACAATCTCTTACGGTCGCTGCATGGAATGTCAGGACCTTTCTAGATACTGGCACAAATGAGTGTCCTGAAAGAAGAACTGCCCTTGTGGCAAAGGAGCTGGCTAGGTATAACATCGACAAAGCAGCCATCAGTGAGTCCCGGCTCCCAGATGAGGGCCATCTCACAGAACGGGGTTCTGGCTGTCCCTTCTTCTGGAAGGGTAAGCCTGCTGCCGAGAGAAAAAGCATTTATGGAGTTGGCTTTGCCATCCACCAACGCATCCTACACAGGTTAATTGAAATGCCTTTTGGGATCAAGGAGTGCTTCATGACGCTCCGAGTCCCACTGAACCACTCACGTCATGCCTTTTTCATCAGTGCATACGCCCCAACATTGGATGCAGAGGATGACATCAAGGAGGCCATTTACGCAGACCTCGACAGAGTGCTAACCTCTAGCCCCAGAGAAGACAAGATTGTGCTCCTTGGCGACTTCAGTGTCAGAGTTGGCAGTGATGCTAGCATTTGGCAGGGAACCATAGGGAGAAATGGACGAGGCAATTATAATGCCAACGGCCTACTCCTTCTCAGCAAGTGTGCTATGCACAGCCTCACTATCACCAATACCTTGTTTCGGCAGGCCGACAAGTTCAAGGGTTCGTGGGAACACCCACGATCTAAACACTGGCATCTCATTGACTACATCATTGTCAGACAGAGAGATCGCCGAGATGTCCTCATAGCCCGTGCCAAGCTTGGCTCTAATCACTGTGACACTTATCAACGACTTGTCAGAGCCAAGCTCTCACTTCACGTCGCCCCAAAACGGCAAAGGCAGCAAGCCTCCAGAAGTGGTTTTAATCCTAAGCGTCTGGAGGACCCAACAGTAGCACATGCTTTCAGAGAGCAGCTCGAACAGGGGCTTATAAACAACCCAACAGCAAAAAACGCGAATCCCAGTGCCGAATGGGATACACTCAACACTGTCATGACAAAAACCTGCAGAGACCCTCGGCCAGACCAAAACAATACACCAGGACTGGTTTGATGAAAATGACTCGGCAATCAAAGTACTCATCGATGATAAAAGTGCTCCTTTTACTGACTGGCAGAACAACCCTCAGTCTCGGACCAAAGTTGGTACCTTCCGCAAGAAGAAAGCAGCAGCCCAGCGGGAACTTCACATTCTAAAGTATGACTGGCTTAAAAATAAAGCATGTAAAATACAATAACTTGCAGATCAGCACAAGATGCGCGAATTTTTCAATTTCATTAAAACGCTTTATAGGCCAACCACTTGTGGCGCAGCCCCCCCCCCTCCCCCTCGGCTCATCTGACGGCAACTTCATAATTAAAGACGATGAAGGCCTCCTTCAGCGGTGGAAAGAGCACTACCATTCATTCCTCAACCGAAACACCGATGTGGATGTCCTGACTACTCAGCAGGTCCCTCAGCATGCAGAGCTGACCCACCTCCGCTTTCCTCCATCCCCGGATGAGGTAGCTAGTGCCATCAAACAGATGAAAAATAACAAAGCCTCAGGGCCTGATGGAATCCCAACCAAGGTGTATAAAGCAGGAGACCCTCTGCTTACCAGCCGTTTCCACTCTCTCCTGGAGAATATATGGGAAAAGGAGGAAATCCCCCAAGTTCTTAAAGACGCTTCCATTGTCAATATTTATAAGAACAAGGGAGACCGGTCAGACTGTGGCAGCTACCGTGGAATATCGCTGCTGTCCGTAGCTGGCAAAGATTATCGCCCGAGTCCTCCTAAACAGACTCCTTCCTGAGGCGGAAAACTTCCTCCCAGAGTCTCAATGTGGTTTTAGACCATCACGTGGCACCACTGACATGATCTTTGCTGCCCGCCAGATACAGGAAACGTGCAAAGAACAGCGTCGTGACCTGTACATGGCACTCATCGACCTAACCAAGGCCTTCGACTCGGTCAACAGAGAAGCCCTCTGGTGGACCTCAGCCCTTTTGGCTGCCCATCGAAATTCATCGCCATTGTGAGGCAACTCCACGATGGCATGAACGGCAATGTTCTGCACAACGGCACCCAGGCTGAGTTCTTCCCCATCCAAACAAGAGATTAAACAAGGGTGTGTACTGGCACCAACTCTCTTTTCCATTTTCTTGGCTGTCTTCCTTACTCGTGTCAGTGCCAATTTAGCTGGCGGGATGGACATCGAGTACAGGGTGAAGAGGGGTCTTTTCAACAAAAGACAACCAGGCAGGAACAAAGGTGTAGGCAGCTTCCATTACTGAACTTCAGTATGCAGACGACCTCACCCTTGTCGCTCACACTGAACACGACCTCCAAGAGATCCTGAACACCTCCGCAGATGAGATTGAGCACTTCGGCCTTGAAGTGAATGTACGTAAGACTGACTCAGATTCTCTTTCAACCTGCCCCAGGTTCAGACACACCTCCACAATCCATTCAGCTTAACAGTACTACCCTCTCTAATGTTACCCATTTTCGGTATCTCGGCTCCAACCTGTTCACCACCGCAGACATCGATGACGAGATTCAGCACTGGATCAGAAGTGCATCTCAAGCCTTTACGGACTCCGAAACAGCTGTAGGGAGCTGAAATTATCTACAAAGCTGCATGTATATCGAGCAATGGTCCTCCTCACCCTACTATATGGCAGTGAGACATGGGTCACATACAGGAGGCACCTCAAGGCACTTGAAAACTTTCACCAACGTAGTCTACGTTCCATCCTCCGAGGTTGCTGGGAAGACAAGAGATCAAATGCCAGTATTCTCGCTGTCATCAACTGTGGGAGCATCGAGGCTACCATCATCCATGAGCAATTACGCTGGACTGGCCATGTTACCGGCATGGACGACAGTAGACTGCCAAAGCAGCTACTTTACAGTCACCAAACGAATAGCAAACGTAACGCCGGCGGGCAATTGAAAAGGTATAAGGATAGACTTAAGACAAACCTGAAAAAGTGCCAAATCGACCCCCTCAACTGGGAGTCGATTACTTCACATCGTAACGCTTGGAGGAGCACCACACGGGAAGGTGTCAATACTTTCGAGTTTGCCCGACTGCAAACCGAGGAAGAACAGCGTCAACGCCGGAAAGACGCTGCCACCGCCCCTCCCGCACTAGATGCAGCCCTCCACATGTGCAATGAATGTGGACGACCCTCTTTATTCACCTCAAAACTCACCAACCTAGGTGTCATCCCGAATAACTCATATTATTGTATCATAGCTGGATGATCGTCATACTCGATTCCGAGTGACAGCAAAGTAGTAGTAGGAGTAGTAGTATGTGTGTGTGTGTGTTTGTAGCCATCGATCTTTGAGTCTTCTATGTGTCACAATAGATAACTGTGTCTAAGTGTTCGGCTACGGGTGACACAAAGGTTAGGTATGTGTCTTTGTGGCCAGGTGGAGGTTGTGTGTTAAACAACCCTGATAAGATTAGTTCAGTTAGTCCCTGCAGGTGGGTGTGGCCCGAAATAAATACTTTTAATTGGGGCTTTATGACTCATATATCCCGTAAATACTCCTAAAAAGAAGATAATTTACTTAATATACTCAGTAGGATTTAATCATACTTAGGCTGGCTCTGTGACAAAATATTGATAATTAATTTTTCTTTCAATCATATCAGTTGCATACAGACGGGGGTGATGGTTATGTGTCAGGGGATTAGTTACTGAATGAGCTAATCTGACTGACTGGCTTCCTATGATGGCTGTGTCCACTCCAGTTATACCTTGGGACAGGTATTCAATGTTAGTATTATTGTGATTGTGTGTGTGGGGGGTGCGTGTGTGTGTGTGAAACTATGGGCAAGTTTCGTTACGCCATATGCCTCTGTGTACCCAGCAGTAATTGGGGACCTTGATGTTAATCCAGTGTAGTTGGTGAGTTGTCCGGTCTTCTCGGACTATTCCTTGACACTGGGTCATGCAGCTCGTTAACTTAGGGTGTGGTTGTTGTGTTGGCGACAGCTTCTACACCTTAAACAAATTCACGCCCAGGAGGCCCTTGGGACGGCCATCCTCGATCTCGACAGCAACCAAAGAGAAGAAAGTGTGTGTGTGTGTAATATGACCTTGATATAACTTAAATACCTGATAACTTGCTGTTGTCACGGCAGGCAGGAAATGCCAGCACTGTGTAGCCGAAGCCAGCGGCGATAACAGTCACTGTATAACAACTGCTGTACACAGGGAGGTGTAGAGACAGTGCCGTCAGTACACCCGACTGTATTATAATCTACTCAAGAGGTGTCAGGACTAGCTGCCGATCGTAACACTGAGGGTAGATCTGTGTATGTCACTGTGTGACCTGTAAGACCCCTTAACTCTGGTAGGTAACACACACGGGGTACACAAGGGCCTGAGAGGACACACCGACCCAACTAGTCACCACTATGCCCAGCAGTCATCTGAGAGGGGTGACAGGGCGACGTGACATATTTAGTGGATGATAAGTGAAGGTTATAAAACATGGCGGTGACAACAGTGGCAGAACACACCAATAAGATTAAACTACAATCAGCAAGCTTGGTTCTAATACGTGAATATTATACACACATAAATACTCTTACAGAAGGCTTACGTACGCGCGCGCGTGTTGGTGTGTGTGAGTGTCTGCGTGCATGTGAGTGTGTGAGGTAGAGTGTGTGATTGCGACAAATAAACAGATGAGTCTAGCCCCACTCCTGTGAGGTGAAGCGTTAAACAAACCTATGAAGGTACATTTAACAGTAATACACTCACTCAGGTGTACGTATAGGTAAGCTTCCCTACCTGTATACATAAGTACGAAATCTATCACGGACAGACATACACACACAAGCTCTTACGAACGCCCAGAATCACATACAAACACATAAACATACAAAAAACACTCAGAAATACCCACAAACACTCATAATTATCACACATACACGCACAAACACCCACAAACACACACACAAACACTCACAAACACACACACACACAAACACCCACAAACACCCGCACAAGCACTCACAAACTCACACAAACAAACACCCACAAACACCCACAAACACACAAATACACACAAACACACACAAACACCCACAAACACACACGAACACACACACACATAAACACACACAAACACCCACAAACACCCACACAAACTCACACAAACAAACACCCAAAAACACCCACAAGCACACAAACACACAGAAACACACACAAACACCAACAAACACCCACAACACCCACAAACACCCACAAACACACACAGAGACACACCACGTAAAAGGCATTTCCATATACAACTCAGCAACAACTAAATCCTCTGAGTCACTCACTATTTCCATGACTGTTTATGAAGCTAAGGTGTGACGTCCTGAAAGGTGCACCGGCCTCACATCCCTCCTCACATCCCTCCTCACACATCCCTCCTCACACATCCCTCCTCACACATCCCTCTTCACATCCCTCCTCACATCCCTCTTCACACATCCCTCCCTCCACATCCCTCCTCCACATCCCTCCCTCCCTCATCCCCTCCTCCACACATCCCCTCCTCCCCATCCCTCCTCCTCATCCCTCCTCCACACATCCCTCTTCACACATCCCTCCTCACATCCCTCCTCACACATCCCTCCCTCCACACATCCCTCCCCTCACACATCCCTCCTCACACATCCCTCCTCACACATCCCTCCTCACATCCCTCCTCCCACATCCCTCCTCACACATCCTTCTTCACACATCCCTCCTCACACATCCCTCCTCCCACATCCCTCCTCACATCCTCCTCACACATCCCTCCTCACACATCCCTCACATCCCTCCTCACACATCCCTCCTCACACATCCCTCCTCACACATCCCTCCTCACACATCCCTCCTCCTCTTGCTGTTAGGTGTAAACTAGGAGCAGCAGGCAGTGTGTCTCAGCTAGCTAGGAGCGGTGTGGTCTCCTGCTTCAAGGCGGTGTGGTCTCAGCTAGCTAGGAGCAGTGTGGCCTCAGCTAGCTAGGGCGGTGTGGTCTCCAGCTAGCTAAGGGCGGTGTGGCCTCAGCTTAGGCAGGTGTGGTCTCAGCAGCTAGGAGCAGGTGTGGTCTCAGCCTAGCTAGGAGCGGTGTGGTCTCAGCAGCTGGAGCGGTGTGTGGTCTCAGCTAGCTAGGAGCGGTGTGGTCTCAGCTAGCTAGGAGCGGTGTGGTCTCAGCTAGCTAGGAGCGGTGTGGTCTCAGCTAGCTAGGAGCGGTGTGGTCTCAGCTAGCTAGGAGCGGTGTGGTCTCAGCTAGCTAGGAGGTGGGTCTCAGCTAACTAGGGCAGTGTGGTCTCAGCTAGCTAGGGCAGTGTGGTCTCAGCTAGCTAGGGGCGGTGTGGTCTCAGCTAGCTAGGAGCGGTGTGGTCTCAGCTAGCTAAGGCGGTGTGGTCTCAGCTAGCTAGGAGCGGTGTGGTCTCCAGCTAGGCGGTGTGGTCTCAGCTAGCTAGGAGTGGTGTGGTCTCGCTAGCTAGGTGGTGTGGTCTCAGCTAGCTAGGAGCGGTGGGTCCAGCCTTCAGGCGTGTGGTCTCAGCTAACTAGGAGTGGTGTGGTCTCAGCAACTAGGAGCAGGGTGCAGTCTCCTAGCTAGGAGCAGTGTGGTCTCAGCTAGCTGAGTGGTGTGGTCTCAGCTAGCTAGGAGCGGTGTGGTCTCAGCTAGCTAGGAGCGGTGTGGTCTCAGCTAGCCAGGAGTGGGTGTGGTCTCCAGCTAGCTAGGAGCAGGTGTGGTCTCAGCTAGCTAGGAGTTTAAGCCCTAGTAAATATAACTGGTACTAGTGTTGTTCCCGATCTGGTCAGTAGGGGTCAACAAGGTCAACGCCCGACAGGCTTTAGTTCCTGCCAGAAGAGAGAGAGACAGAGAGAGAGAGACCTATATATTTTTTTATGTGTGTGTGTGTGTGTGTGTGTGTGTGTGTGTGTGTGTGTGTGTGTGTGTGTGTGTGTGTGTGATGTGTGTGTGTGTGTGTGTGTGTGATGTGTGTGTGTGTGTGTGTGTGTGTGTGTGTGATGTGTGTGTGTGTGTGTGTGTGTGTGTGTGTAGACAGTCACTTTAATCAAACATTTTCATTACTAGTATGAACTGCCGTGTATAATTATAATGCTACAACACACTCGTATTGATTATCCTGTGAAAAAAATAAATAAATATTAAAAACAAAATATTAAAAAAAATACGGTAATGATCCCCTGAGTACGATGATTTAACTCTGAGTGATTAACCCTTAAGTACAATGATTTAACCATTTGAGTACGACTTATCTTCCTGAGTACGATGTATTTAATGTCTTCAGTAAGATCATTTTAATGTCCTGATACGATGACACATGAGTACAATGACACTCTCTCTCCTGGTTCTTTCTTTTGTGTTTTCCTCCCCCCAAGCTTCCTCCCACTCTTTCCCCCCTTCTCTTTCTCTCTAACTCTCCTCTCTCTCTCTTTCTCTCTCTTTCTCTCTCTTTCTTCTACGTCTTCCTGACCTGACCTGACCTAACCTAACCTAACCTAACCTACCCTAACCTAACCTACCTAACCTAACCTACCTACTAACCTAACCTACCCTACCTAACCTAACCTAACCTAACCTCCCTAACCTACCCTACCCCTACCCTACCCCCTAACTAAACCTAACCTAACTCCTAACCTAACCTACCTACCCCTACCCCTCCTACCCCTGCCTAACCTAACCTAACCTAACCTAACCTAACCTAACCCACCCTACCCTAACCTACCTCCTACAACCTAACCCCTACCCCAACTCCTACCCAACCTACCAACCTGCCCTACCCAAACCTAACAACCTAACCTAACCTAACCATAATATTACCAGCCATGATAATTACTTTTAATTCCAGGACGATGAAGATAAAAACATCACTATTCTTTCTCCCAGGACGAGAGAAGCTAAGAAAGCCATTTGTCTCTTTCACTTGTATATTTACCAACATATTTTAACCTCGGTGACAAATTATGCCTGAAAATGACCTTAGACGTTGATTGATTAAAATTGTGTCTCTTTTTTAATTAGTTGTGATTTTTTGTGTAATTTATCGCGGAGTTTGATTTTCACGGTCATTAGCTTCCTGGCACTGGCACTCTGAAGCAGTGATGAATTGTCTGGTGTATAAAATGATGCCAAGTTTTTCATTGTGTTGTCATGTATTGTAGCTACCGAGAGAGAGTGTGTGTGTGATACTGTCGTCATCCTTTCCTCCTCCACCTCCTCGTTCTTCTCCTCTCCTCCTCCTCGGTGGAATTAGGTTAGAACATTAGATTAGAATCAGAATAGAATTAGAGATGGAGAAATTAGGACAGGGTAGCAATTAGAGGTTTGACAAAGCTAGGTTAGGTTAGGTTCAAACTTTATAAAGGTTTTCTTCATTGTTCATTCTCTCATTGAATGTTTCTTTCAATATTTACAATGGGTGGATAAAGATAGAGTGAAAGAGACAATATTTGTTTCTTGATATTGTGTGGAAATACTAAAACATGCACGCACGCACGCACGCACACACGCACGCACGCACGCACGCACGCACACACGCACTGTCTTTGTTTATCTGAGTGTATCTGTCAATCTCTTTATTTCTGTCTTTCTGTCTCTATGTCTGTCTGTATGTCTCTCACTATCTGTCTCTCTGCTTACCCTGTGTGTGTGTGTGTGTGTGTGTGTGTTTTGTGTATGTGTGTGTGTGTGTGTGTGTGTGTGTGTGTGTGTGTGTGTGTGTGTGTGTGTGTGTGTTGTGTGTGTGTGTCATTGTCACAACCAAACCAATAACGAATACTAGTTTATCTTTCATCAACGCTAATTGTTACTACAGTTGGTGACAATAAAGATCTACAGCAATTTGTTGAAAAAAAATATCAGATTGTTGAAATATCGTCATGATGATTTTATTTATTTATTTATGTATTCACTTTTTTTGGGGGGGGGTGGGGGAGGAGTAAGGAGAAGCTTAGGGCTTGAATGGCGGAGGGTTAGTTGAGACCACTCTCAGTCACCTGTAACAGCCTGTTGGCCCCCCATCACCTACTGGTAATTAATGTGAAGAAGCAGAGAACCCACACGATATATTTAGTCGGTGAGAACGGGTTGGATCTTTAATTAAACTACTACTACTACTTTGTTGTCATGGAATCGAGTATGGCGATCACCCAGCTATGAAATAATGATGTGAGTTATTAAGGATGTCACCTAGGTTGGTGAGTTCTGAGGTGACTAAAGAGGCCGATACGGGACCGGCAGGGTTGTTCACATTCGTTGCACATGTGGAGGGCAACACCTACTGCAGGAGGGCGGTGGCAGCGTCTTTCAGGCAGTGGCGCTTGTCTTCCTCGGTTTTGCAAGTGGCCAGTCCAGGCCATCAACTGCAAACTATAATAATATAAATTTAATTCATGTTCCTTCTCCTTTTAGTAAGAAAAGCCTTTGTTAAACGACTCACCTACCAACCCCATGTCTTTGTATGTATCGTCGCCTCCCCTGCCTCCTCTCCCCCGACAAATACTGTGAAATATGAACTTCTGTCACTGTGGAGTAAGGGATTATTGAACAGCGGCCCAAAAGTACTGCTAAATATAAGGGTCAGCCAGTGTGGAAGAAGAGGATCAACACCTTGGGATCCAACCATGTACGTGGTATGGTATGATGGTTAACCCCGAGTACGATGATTTAACTCGAGTACGATGACTACCCCCTTGCGTACGATGGTAACTCACGGTACGACGATTTAATCCTTAAATTACGATGGTTTTTACCCTCAGAGTACGATGATTTTACCCTATGTGTACGATGATTGAACCCCTGGTACGATGTCTTTCCTTGAGTACAAAGTCATAACCCTGAATACGAGGACTTGTCTCCTTTGAGTACGATAATAGTGTATCAGAATGTTGGAGGAAGTGGGGTGAAGGAGGTGGGGGCTCGATCTTTACAGCTGCACACACGAACGATAAAAATAAATAACAAAAACAAAAAACAATATAATCGCAAGTTAAATAAATAATGATTCTTTTTTTTAACTTTTACAATGGATTAAATTTTATTATTAATTTATTTGATGTCAGAAACCATAAACAGTTTTCCTTCATATAAATTTGGTATTTTAATTTGAATACATAATTTTTATTACACTAACCTACCTGTAGTCACTTGTTATTGGTTAATATGTACATAGACAATGCAGGTATACAAACAATGTACCTAGACAGTGCGGGTATACAAACAAAGGGGAAGGGGGTGCGCGTGTGTTTGTGCGCGTGTGTATGTGCGCGCGTGTGTTTGTGCGCGTGTGTGTATGTGCGCGCGTGTGTTGTGTAGCTATTAACTGCATCTGTCTGTTCTGCATCACATTTACCTCCCACTTCGATACAGTATGTTTTCATAAGCCACACTGGGTTGGTTTAACACTATTATGGGGAGCAATACGTAACTA
>NW_024710755.1:0-21184 GCF_018991925.1 Homarus americanus | reverse complement strand
TTGTTAGACTCGATGAGGGGCCTTTGTTATACTCGATGAGAGGCCTTTGTTATGCTCAATCATGAGCCATTGTTATATTCAACCAGGGGACTTTGTTATACTCGATCAGGGGGTTTTGTTATATTCGATTAGGGGACTTTGTTATACTCGATGAGGGGCATTTGTTATACTCGATCAATATCCTTTGCTATACTCGATTTGGAGACTTTCTTACACTCGATTAGGGGCCTTTGTTATTTTCGATCAGGGGACTTCGTTATACTTGATGAGGGGGTTTTGTTATACTCGACCAGGGGCCTTTGTTATGCTCGATTAGGGGACTTTGTTATGCTCGATCAGGGGCCTTTGTTATACTATATCAGGGGCTTTATTATACTCGACCAAGGGGGTTTGATATACTCGATCAGGATACTTTGTTATTCTCGGTAAGGGGTTTTATTATACTCGATCAGGGGACTTTGTTATACTCGATCAGGGGACTTTGTTATACTCGATCAGGGAGTTTTGTTATACTCGACCAGGGTGCTTTGTAATACTCGATCAAGGGACTTTGTTATACTTGATCAGGGGGCTTTGTTTTCCTCGATCAGGGGACCTTGTTATACTCCATCATGGTCTTTGTTATACTCCATCAGAGGCCTTTGTTATACTCGACAAGGGGACTTTTTTGTACTCGATCAGGGGACTTTGTTATACTTGATCAGGGGACTTTGTAATATTCGATCAGGAGGGCTTTGTTATACTCGACCAGGGGCCTTTGTTATACTCGATAAGGGGACTTTGTTATACTCGATCAGAGGCCTTTGTTATAATCGATTAGGGGACATTACTTTTCTCGACCAGGGAACTTTGTTATACATGATCAGGGGATATGTTATACTCGATCATGATATGTGTTATAATCGATGAGGGGTCTTTGTTATACTCGATCAGGGGGCTTTGTTATACTCAATCAGGGAGCTTTGTTTTCCTCGATCAGGTGACTTTGTTATACTCCATCAGGCGTCTTTGTTATTCTCCATTAGGGGCCTTTGTTATACTCCATCAGGGTCTTTGTTATACTCCATTGGAGGCCTTTGTTACTCTCAAACAGGGGACTTTGTTTTACTCGATCAGGGGACTTTGTTATACTTGAATAGGGGACTTTGTATCATTCGATCACGGGGGGCTTTGTTATGCTCGCCCAGGGGCCTTTGTTATGATCGATAAGGGGACTTTGTTATACTCGATGATTAGGCTTTGTTATACTCAACCGGGGGCCTTTGTTATACTCGATGAGGGGCCTTGGTTATACTCGACCAGGGGACTTTATTATACTGTACTCGATCAAGGGAATTTGTTATAGTCGACCAGGGGACTTTGTTATACTCGATAAGGGGACTTTGTTATACTCGATCAGGGGACTTTGTTATACTCGATTAAGGGCCTTTGTTATACTCGATCAAGGGCCTTTGTCATACTCGATCAGAGGACTTTGTTAGACTCGATGAGGGGTCTTTGTTATAGTCGATGAGGGGCCTTCTTTATATTAAATCATGGGCCTTTCTTATACTCAACCAGGGGACTTTGTTATACTCGACCAGGGGATTTTACTATACTCGATGAGGGGACTTTTTTATATTCGATCAGGGGACTTTGTTATACTCGATCACGTGCCTTTATTATTCTTTATTAGGGGACTTTGTTATATTCGATGAGGGGTCTTTGTTATACTCGATCATGGGACATTACTATACTAGACCAGGGAACTTTGTTATACACGATCAGGTGATATGTTATACTCGATCAGGGGATGTGTCATACTCGATCTGGGGACTTTGTTATACTCGATCAAGAGGCTTTGTAATACTCAACCAGGGGACTTTGTTATACTCGATCAGGGGAATTTTTTATACTCGACCAGGGCATTTTGCTATACTCGATCAGGGGAATTTGTTATACTAGACCATGGGACTTTGTTATACTAGAGACTTTTTTATACTCGATGAGAGGGCTTTGTTATACTCGATCAGGGGACTTTGTTATACTCGACCAGGGTCCTTTGTTATGCTCGAACTGTGGCCTTTGTTATAATCGATCAAGGGGCTTTGTTATATTCGTTTAGGGAACTTTATTAGACTCGATGAGGGGCATTTGATATTCTCGATCAAGGGCCTTTGCTATACTCGATCAGGGGATATTGTTATACTAGATGAGGGGACTTTGTTATACTCGATTAGGGGGCTTTGTTATACTCGACCAGGGTCCTTTGTTATGCTCGATCAGAGGACTTTGTTATACAAGATCAGGGGATTTTGTTATACTCGATCAGGGGCCTTTATTATAATCGAGCAGGGGACTTTGTTATACTCGATTAGGCGACGTTGTTATACTCGATGAGGGGACTTTGTTATATTCGATGAGGGGGCTTTGTTTTCCGCGACCAGGGAACTTTGTTTTACTCCATCATGGTCTTTGTTATACTCGATCAGGGGACTTTGTTATACTCGATCCGAGGACTTTGTTATACTTGATCAGGGGACTTTGTTATACTCGATGAGGGGTCTTTGTTATACTCGATCAGGGGACATTACTATACTCGACCAGGGAATTTTGTTATACACGATCAGGGGATATGTTATACTCGATCAGGGGATGTGTTATAATCGATCAAGGGTCTTTAATATACTCAATCAAGGGCCTTTGTTATACTCGATCAGGGGACTTTGTTATACTCGAGCAGGGGACTTTGTTATACTCGACCATGGGACTTTGTTACACCCGATCAGGGGACTTTGTTATACTCGATCAAGGGTCTTTATTATACTCAATCAAGGGCCTTTGTTATACTCGATCAGAGGCCTTTGTTATACTCGATCAGGTGACTTTGTTATACTCGACCATGGGACTTTGTTATATTCGATCAGGGGACTTTGTTATACTCGATCAAGGGTCTTTATTATACTCAATCAAGGGCCTTTGTTATACTCGATCAGGGGACTTTGTTATACTCGAGCAGGGGGCTTTGTTATACTCGATCAGGGGCCTATATTATACTCAATCAAGGGCCTTTGTTATACTCGATCAGGGGACTTTGTTATACTCGACCAGGGGACTTTGTTATACTCGACCAGGGGACTTTGTTATACTCGATCTGAGGACTTTGTTATACTCGATCAGGGGATTTTGTTATACTCGATCAAGGGACTTTGTTATACTCGACCAGGGGACTTTGTTATACTCATTGAGGGGGGTTTTTTATACTCGATCAGGGGCCTTTATTATACTCAATCAAGGGCCTTTGTTATACTCGATCAGGGGACTTTGTTATACTCGACCAGGGGACTTTGTTATACTCGACCAGGGGACTTTGTTATACTCGATCTGAGGACTTTGTTATACTCGATCAGGGGACTTTGTTATACTCGACCAGGGGACTTTGTTATACTCGATCAGGGGACTTTGTTATATTCGATGAGGGGGCTTTGATATACTCGATCAGGGGGCTTTGTTATACTCGATCAGGGGCCTTTATTATACTCAATCAAGGGCCTTTGTTATACTCGATCAGGGGACTTTGTTATACTCGACCAGGGGACTTTGTTATACTCGACCAGGGGACTTTGTTATACACGATGAGGGGACTTTGTTATACTCGACGAGGGGCCTTTGTTATACTCGAACAGGGGACTTTGTTATACTCGATCAGGGGACTTTGTTATACTCGATGAGGGGTCTTTGATATACTCGAACAGGGGACTTTGTTATACTCGATCAAGGGACTTTGTTATACTCGATGATTGGGCTTTGTTATACTCGATCAGGGGACTTTGTTATGCTCGACATGGGTCCTTTGTTATGCTTGACCAGTGGCCTTTGATATACTCGATTATAGGACTTTGTCATACACGATCAGGGGACTTTGTTTTACTCGATCAGGGGACCTTTTTATATTCGATCAGAGGACTTTGTTATACTCGATGAGGGGCCTATATTATACTCGATCAGGGGCTTTGTTATACTCGATCAGGAGACATTACTATACTCAACCAGGGAACTTTGTTATTCACGATCAGGGGATATGTTATACTCGATCAGGGGATGTGTTATACTCGATGAGGGGACTTTGTTATTCTCGATCAGGAGGCTTTATTATACTCGATAAGGTGACTTTGTTATACTCGACCATGGGACTTTGTTATATTCGACGAGGGGACTTTGTTATACACGATCAGGGGACTTTGTTATACTCGATCAGAGGACTTTGTTATACTCGATCAGGGGACTTTGTTATACCCGACCAGGGGACTTTGTTATACTCGAACAGGGGGGTTGTTATACTCGATCAGGGACATTACTATACTTGACCAGGGAACTTTGTTATACACGATCAGGTGATATGTTATACTCGATCAGGGGATGTGTTATATTCTATTAGGTGCTTTGTTATACTCGATCAAGAGGCTTTGTTATACTCAACGGGGGGCTTTGTTATACTCGATCAGGGGCCTTTGTTATACTCGATCACGGGACTTTGTTATACTCGACCATGGGACTTTGGTATACTAGATCAGGGGACTTTGCTATACTCGATGAGGGGCATTTGTTATTCTCGATCAAGGGCCTTTGCTATACTCGATCAGGGGATTTTGTTATACTAGATGAGGGGACTTTGTTATACTCGATCAGGGGGCTTTGTTATACTCGACCAGGGTCCTTTGTTATGGTCGACCAGAGGACTTTGTTATACTAGATCAGGGGACTTTGTTATACTCGATCAGGGGCCTTTATTATATTCGACCAGGGGACTTTGTTATACTCGATTAGGGGATTTTTTATACTCGATGAGGGGGCTTTGATATACCAGATCAGGGGGCTTTGTTATATTCGATTAGGGGACTTCGTTATACTCGAAGAGGGGCATTTGTTATACTCGATCAAGAGCCTTTGCTATACTCGATCAGGGGAATTTGTTATACTAGTTCAGGGGACTTTGTTATACTCGATTAGGTGACTTTGTTATACTCGATGAGGGGACTTTGTTATACTCGATCAGGGGGCTTTGTTTTCCTCGATCAGGGGACTTTGTTATACTCCATCATGGTCTTTGTTATACTCGATCAGGGGACATTGTAATACTCGATCAGAGGACTTTGTTATACTTGATCAGGGGACTTTGTTATACTCGATGAGGGGTCTTTGTTATACTCGATCAGGGGACATTACTGTACTCGACCAGGGAACTTTGTTATACACGATCAGGGTATATGTTACACTCGATCAGGGGATGTGTTATACTCAACCGGGGGCGTTTGTTATACTCGATCATGGGCCTTTGTTATACTCGATTAGGTGACTTTATTAAACTCGACCTTGGGACATTGTTATACTCGATCAGGGGATTTGTTATACTCCATCAGGGGCCTTTATTATACTCAATCAAGGGCCTTTGTTATACTCGATCTGGGGACTTTGTTATACTCGACCAGGGGACTTTGTTATACTCGATGAGGGGACTTTGTTATACTCGATGAGGGGCCTTTGTTATACTCTAACAGGGGACTTTGTTATACTCGATCAGGGGACTTTGTTATACTCGATGAGAGGGCTTTGATATACCCGATCAGGAGACTTTGTTATACTCGATCAGGAGACATTACTATACTCGACCATGGAACTTTGTTATACACGATCAGGGGATATGCTATACTTGATCAGGGGATGTGTTATACTCGATCAGGGGACTTTGTTATACTCGATCAGGAGGCTTTGTTATACTCGATCAGGTGACTTTGTTTTATTCGACCATGGGACTTTGTTATACTCGACGAGGGGCCTTTGTTATACACGATCAGGGGAATTTGTTATACTGGATCAGGGGGCTTTGTTTTCCTTGATCAGGGGTCTTTGTTATACTCCATCATGGACTTTGTTATACTCGATCAGGGGCCTTTGTTATTCTCGACCAGAGGACTTTGTTATACTCGACCAGAGGACTTTGTTATACTCGATGATTGGACTTTGTTATATTCGATAAGGGGGCTTTGATATACTCGATCAGGGGACTTTGTTATACTCGATCAGGGGACTTTGTTATACTCGATCAGGGGGCTTTGTTATACTCGATCATGGGACATTACTATACTCGACCAGGGAACTTTGTTATACACGATTAGGTAATATGTTACACTCGATCAGGGGATGTGTTATACTCGATCAGGGGACTTTGTTATACTCGATGAGGAGGCTTTATTGTACACAAACGGGGCCCTTTGTTATACTCGATCAGGGGCCTTTGTTATACTCGATCAAGGGACTTTGTTATACTCGACCATGGGACTTTGTTATACTCGATCAGGGAACTTTGTTATACTCGATGAGGGGCCTTTATTATACCCTACCAGGGGACTTTGTTATACTCGATTAGGGGACTTTATTATACTCCATGAGGGGGCTTTGATATACTCGATCAGGAGACTTTGTTATACTCGATCAGGGGACTTTGTTATGCGCGAGCAGTGGCCTTTGTTATACTCGATCAGGGGTATTTGTTTTATTCAATCGTGGGCCTTTGTTATACTCGACCAGGGAACTTTGATATACTCGATCAGGGGTCTTTGTTATACCCGAAAAGGGGACGACTTTGTTATTCTCGATAAGGGGACTTTGTTATACTCGATTAGGGGACTTTGTTATACTCGATCAGGGGACTTTGTTATATTCGATCAGGGGGCTTTCTTATATTCGATCAGGGGCCTTTGTTATACTCGATTAGAGGACTTTGTAGTACACGATCAGGGGATATGTTATACTCAATCAGGGGATGTGTTATACTCGATCAGGGGACGTTGTTATTCTCGATGAGGAGGCTTTGTTATATTTAACCGGGGGCCTTTGTTATACACGGTCAGGGGCCTTTGTTATACTCGATCAAGGTACTTTGTTATACTCGACCATGGGACTTCGTTATACGAGATCAGGGGACTTTGTTATACTCGATCATGGGCCTTTGTTATATTCGACCAGGGGACTTAATTATACTCGATCAGGGGACTTTGTTATACTCGATCAGGGAACTTTGTTATACCTGATGAGTAATCTTTGTTATACTCGATCAGGGGACTTTGTTATCCTCGATGAAGGGGCTTTGTTATACTCGACCAGGGGCCTTTGTTATGCTCGATCAGAGGACTTTGTTATACTAGATCAGTGGACTTTGTTATACTCGAACAGGGGCCTTTATTATATGCGACCAGGGGACTTTGTTATACTCGATTACGGGATTTTGTTTTACTCGATGAGGGGGCTTTGATATACCCGATGAGGGGGCTTTGTTATATTCGATTAGGGGTATTTGTTATACTCGAAGAGCGGCATTTGTTATACTCGATCAAAGGCCTTTGCTATACTCGATCAGGGGATTTGTAATACTAGAACAGGGGACTTTGTTATACTCGATGAAGGGACCTTGATTTACTCGATCAGGGGACTTTTTTTTCTTTGATCAGGGGAATTCATTATACTCGATCAAGGGCCTTTGTTATACTCGATCAGGGGACTTTGTTATGCTACATAAGGGGACTTTGTTATAATCGATCACGGGCCTTTGTTATACTCGATCAAGGGACTTTGTTATACTCGATTAGGGGACTTTGTTTTACTGAATCTGGGGACTTTTTTATGTTCGATCAGGGGACTTTGTTATGCTTGATGAGGGGGCTTTGTAATACTAGATCAGAGGACTTTATTATACTCTATCAAGGGCATTTGTTATACTCGATAAGGGGCCTTTGTTATACTCGATCAATGACCTTTGCTATACTCGATGAGGGGACGTTGTTTTATTCGATCTGGGGTCTTTTTTATATTCGATCAGAGGACTTTATTATAATCGATCAAGGGCCTTTGTTATACTCGATCAGGGGACTTTGTTATACTCGATCAGAGGACTTTGTTATACTTGATCAGGGGACTTTGTTATACTCGATGAGGGTTCTTTATTATACTCGATCAGGGTACATAACTATACTCGACCAGGGAACTTTGTTATACACGATGAGGGGATATGTTATACTCGATCATGGGATGTGTTATACTCAACCGGGGGCGTTTGTTATTCTCGAGCATGGGACTTTGTTATACTCGATCGTGGGACTTTGTTATACTCGATCAGGGGCCTTTATTATACTCAATCAAGGGCCTTTGTTATACTCGATCACGGGACTTTGTTATACTCGACCAGGGGACTTTGTTATACTCGATCTGAGGACTTTGTTAAACTCGATCAGGGGACTTTGTTATACTCGACCAGGGGACTTTATTATACTCGATCAGGGGGCTTTGTTATACTCGATCAGGGGACATTACTATACTCGACCAAGGAACTTTGTTATACACGATCAGGGGATATGTTATACTCGATCAGGGGGATGTGTTATTCTCGATCAGGGACCTTTGTTATACTCGATCATGGGACTTTGTTATACTCGATCAGGGGACTTTGTTATACTCGTTCAGGGGGCTTTGTTTTCCGCGATCAAGGGACTTTGTTATACTCCATCAGGGTTTTTGTTATACTCAATCAGGGGCCGTTGTTATATTCGACTAGGGGACTTTGTTATACTCGATCAGGGGACATTGTTATACTTTTTAGGGGACTTTGTAATATTCGATCAGGGGGCCTTTGTTATACTCGACCAGGGGCCTTTGTTATGCTCGATAAGGGGACTTTGTTATACTCGATCAGGGGACTTTGTTATACTCGACCAGGGTTCTTTCTTATGCTCGACCAGTGGCTTTTGTTATAATCGATCATGGGGCTTTGTTATATTCGATTAGGGGACTTTGTTATACTAGATGAGGGGCATTTGTTATACTCGATCAAGGGCCTTTGCTATACTCGATCAGGGGATTTTGTTATACTAGATGAGGGGACTTTGTTATACTCGATCAAGGGGCTTTATTATACTCGTCGAGGGGCCTTTGTTATGCTCGATCAAAGGACTTTGTTATACTAGATCAGGGGACTTTGTTATACTCGATCAGGGGCATTTATTATATTCGACCAGGGGACTTTGTTATACTCTATTAGGGGATTTTGTTTTACTCGATGAGGGGGCTTTGATATACCCGATCAGGGGGCTTTGTTATATTCGATAAGGGGACTTTGTTATACTCGAAGAGGGGCATTTGTTATACTCGATCAAGGGCCTTTGCTATACTCGATCAGGGGATTTGTTATTCTAGATGAGGGCATTTTGTTATACTCGATTAGGTGAACTTTGTTATACTCGATGAGGGGACTTTGTTTTACTCGATCTGAGGACTTTGTTATACTCGATCAGGGGACATTGTTATACTCGACCAGGGGACTTTATTATTCTCGATCAGGGGGCTTTGTTATACTCGATCAGGGGACATTACTATACTCGACGAAGGAACTTTGTTATACACGATCAGGGGATATGTTATACTCGATCAGGGGGATGTGTTATTCTCGATCAGGGGACTTTGTTTTACTCGGTCAGGGGACTTTGTTTTACTCGGTCAGGCGGCTTTGTTTTCCTCGATCAAGGGACTTTGTTATACTCCATCAGGGTCTTTGTTATACTCAATGAGGGGCCTTTGTTATATTCGATCGGGGGACTTTGTTATACTCGATCACGGGACTTTGTTATACTTTTTAGGGGACTTTGTAATATTCGATTAGGGGGCCTTTGTTATACTCGACCAGGGGCCTTTGTTATGTTCGATCAGGGGCTTTTGTTATACTCGATCGGGGGACTTTGTTATACTCGATCAGAGGACTTTGTTATATTCGACGAGGGGCCTTTGTTATACTCAATCAGGGGATGTGTTATACTCGATCAAGGGACTTTGTTATACTCGATCAGGAGACTTTGTTATACTCGACCATGGGACTTTGTTATACTCGATCTTAGGACTTTGTTATACTCGATCAGGGGACTTTGTTGTACTCGACCAGGGGACTTTGTTATACTCGACCAGGGGACTTTGTTATACTCGATCAGGGTACATTACTCTACTCGACCAAGGAACTTTGTTATACACGATCAGGGGATATGTTATACTCGATCAGGGGGATGTGTTATTCTCGATCAGGGGCCTTTGTTATACTCGATCATGGGACTTTGTTATACTCGATCAGGGGACTTTGTTATATTCGTTCAGGCGGCTTTGTTTTCCTCAATCAAGGGACTTTCTTATACTCCATCAGGGTCTTTGTTATACTCAATCAGGGGCCTTTGTTATATTCGATCGGGGGACTTTGTTATACTCGATCAGGGGACTTTGTTATACTTTTTAGGGGACTTTGTAATATTCGATCAGGGGGCCTTTGTTATACTCGACCAGGGGCCTTTGTTATGTTCGATCAGGGGCCTTTGTTATACTCGATCGGGGGACTTTGTTATACTCGATCAGAGGACTTTGTTATATTCGACGAGGGGCCTTTGTTATACTCAATCAGGGGATGTGTTATACTCGATCAAGGGACTTTGTTATACTCGTTCAGAAGACTTTGTTATACTCGACCATGGGACTTTGTTATACTCGATCTGAGGACTTTGTTATATTCTATCAGGGGACTTTGTTATACTCGATCAGGGGACATTGTTATACTCGACCAGGGGACTTTATTATTCTCGATCAGGGGGCTTTGTTATACTCGATCAGGGGACATTACTATACTCGACGAAGGAACTTTGTTATACACGATCAGGGGATATGTTATACTCGATCAGGGGGATGTGTTATTCTCGATCAGGGGCCTTTGTTATACTCCATCATGGGACTTTGTTATACTCGATCAGGGGACTTTGTTTTACTCGGTCAGGCGGCTTTGTTTTCCTCGATCAAGGGACTTTGTTATACTCCATCAGGGTCTTTGTTATACTCAATGAGGGGCCTTTGTTATATTCGATCGGGGGACTTTGTTATACTCGATCACGGGACTTTGTTATACTTTTTAGGGGACTTTGTAATATTCGATTAGGGGGCCTTTGTTATACTCGACCAGGGGCCTTTGTTATGTTCGATCAGGGGCCTTTGTTATACTCGATCGGGGGACTTTGTTATACTCGATCAGAGGACTTTGTTATATTCGACGAGGGGCCTTTGTTATACTCAATCAGGGGATGTGTTATACTCGATCAAGGGACTTTGTTATACTCGTTCAGGAGACTTTGTTATACTCGACCATGGGACTTTGTTATACTCGATCTGAGGACTTTGTTATACTCGATTAGGGGACTTTGTTATACTCGACCAGGGGACTTTGTTATACTCGATCAGGGGACTTTGTTATACTCGATCAGGGTACATTACTCTACTCGACCAAGGAACTTTGTTATACACGATCAGGGGATATGTTATACTCGATCAGGGGGATGTGTTATTCTCGATCAGGGGCCTTTGTTATACTCGATCATGGGACTTTGTTATACTCGATCAGGGGACTTTGTTATATTCGTTCAGGCGGCTTTGTTTTCCTCAATCAAGGGACTTTGTTATACTCCATCAGGGTCTTTGTTATACTCAATCAGGGGCCTTTGTTATATTCGATCGGGGGACTTTGTTATACTCGATCAGGGGACTTTGTTATACTTTTTAGGGGACTTTGTAATATTCGATCAGGGGGCCTTTGTTATACTCGACCAGGGGCCTTTGTTATGTTCGATCAGGGGCCTTTGTTATACTCGATCGGGGGACTTTGTTATACTCGATCAGAGGACTTTGTTATATTCGACGAGGGGCCTTTGTTATACTCAATCAGGGGATGTGTTATACTCGATCAAGGGACTTTGTTATACTCGTTCAGGAGACTTTGTTATACTCGACCATGGGACTTTGTTATACTCGATCTGAGGACTTTGTTATATTCTATCAGGGGACTTTGTTATACTCGACCAGGGGACTTTGTTATACTCGACCAGGGGACTTTGTTTTACTCGATCAGGGGACTTTTTTATATTCGATCAGGGTTTTTGATATACTCCATTAGGGGCCTTTATTATACTCGATTAGGGGACTTTGTTATACTCGACCAGGGGACTTTGTTATACTCGATCAGGGGACTTTGTTATACTCGATCAGGGGACATTACTCTACTCGATTAGGGGCCTTTGTTATACTCGATCAGGGGACTTTGATATACTCGATGAGGGGGCTTTGTTATACTCGACCAGGGGCCTTTGTTATGCCCAATCAGGGTACTTTGTTATACTCGATCAGGGGCCTTTGTTATACTATATCAGAGGCTTTTGTTATACTCGAACCAGGGGAATTTGTTATACTCGATAAGGGGACTTTGTTATCCTCGATGAGGGGCCTTTGTTATACTCGATCAGGGGACATTACTACACTCGACCCGGAAACTTTGTTATACTCGATCAGGGCCTTTATTATACTCGACATGGGGGGTTTGATAAACTCGATTAGGGGACTTTCTTATACTCGATGAAGGGGCTCTTTATACTCGACCAGGGCGATTTGTTATGTTCGACAAGTGGCCTTTGTTATACTCGATCAGGGGGCTTTGTTATATTCGAATTGGGGACTTTGTTATATTCGACCAGGGGCCTTTGTTATGGTCAGCTAGGGGACTTTGTTATACTCGATGAGGGGACTTTGTTATACTCGATCAGGGGGCTTTGTTTTCCTCGACCAGGGGACTTTGTTATACTCGATCAGGGGACTTTGTTATCCTTGATCAGGGGACTTTGTAATATTCGATCAAGGGGCTTTGTAATACTCGATGAGGGGCCTTTGTTATACTCGATCAGGGGACATTACTATACTCGACCCGGGAACTTTTTTATACACGATCAGGGGATATGTTATACTCGATCAGGGGATGTGTTATACTCGATCAGGGGGCTTTGTTATACTCAGTCAGGAGGCTTTGTTATACTCGATCAGGGGAATTTGTTATACTCGATTTGGGGACTTTGTTATACTGGATCAGGGGGCTTTGTTTTCCTCGATTAGGGGACTTTCTTATACTCCATCAGAGGCCTTTGTTATACTCGATCAGGGGATGTTGTTAGACTCGATCAGGGGGCTTTGTTTTGCTCGATTAGGGGACTTTGTTATACTCCAACAGGGTCTTTGTTATGCTCCATGAGGAGCCTTTGTTATACTCGACCAGGGGACTTTGTTATACTCGATCAGGGAACTTTGTTATACTTGATCAGGGGACTTTGTACTATTCGATGAGGGGGGCTTTGTTATGCTCGACGAGGGGCCTTTGTTATGCTCGATAAGGCGACTTTGTTATATTCGATCAGGGGACTTTGTTATTTTCGATCAGGTGCCTTGGTTATACTCGACCAGGGGACTTTGTTATACTCGACCAGGGGACTTTGTTATACTCAACCAGGGGACTTTGTTATACTCGACCAGGGGACTTTGTTATACTCGATCAGGGGAATTTGTAATACTCGTCCAGGGGACTTTGTTATACTCGATAAGGGGACTTTATTATACTCGATCAAGAGCCTTTGTCATAATCGAACAGGGGACTTTTTTAGACTCGATGAGGGGCCTTTGTTATACACGATGAGGGGCCTTTGTTTTACTCAATCATGGGCCATTGTTATACTCAACCAAGGTACTTTGTTACACTCGATAAGGGGAATTTGTTATACTCGACCAGGGGAATTTGTTGTACTCGATCAGGGGAATTTATTATACTCGACCAGGGGACTTTGTTATACACGACCAGGGGACTTTGTTATATTCGATCAGAGGACTTTGTTATACTCGATCGGGGGACTTTGTTTTACTAGATTAGGGGTCTTTGTTATACTCGATCAAGCGACTTTGTTAAACTCGATTAGGGGCCTTTATTATACTTTAACAAAAGGCTTTGTTGTACTCGATCAGGGGACATTACTATACTCGCCCAGGGAACTTTTTTATACATGATCAGGGGATATGTAATACTCGATCAGGGGATGTGTTATACTCAATCAGGGGACTTTGTTATACTCGATCAGGAGGCTTTGTTATATTCAACCGGGGGCCTTTGTTATACTCGATCATGGGCCTTTGTTATACTCGATCAGGTGACTTAGTTATAATCGACCATGGGACTTTGTTCTACTCGATCAGGGGACTTTTTTATACTCGATCAGGGGAATTTGTTATACTCGATCGGGGGAATTTGTTTTGATCGATCAGGGGGTTTTGTTATACTCGATCAAGAGACTTTGTTATACTCGACCAGGTTACATTGTTTTACTCGATCAGGGGACTTTGATATACTCGATCAGGGGGCTTTGTTATACTCGACCAGGGGCCTTTGTTATGCTCGATCAGGGTACTTTTTTATACTCGATCAGGCGACTTTGTTATACTCGATCAAAGGACTTTGTTATACTCGATCAGGGGACTTTGTTATACTCGATCGAGGACTTTGTTATACTCGATCAGGGGGCTTTGTTATACTTGATCAGGGGACATTACTATACTCGACCAGGGAACTTTGTTATACACGATGAGGGGGTATGTTATACTCGATCAGGGGACTTTGTTATACTCAGTCAGGAGGCTTTGTTATACTCAACCGGGGGCCTTTGTTATACTCGATCAGGGAAATTTGTTATACACGATGAGGGGACTTTGTTCTACTCAACCAGGGGACTTTGTTATACTCGACCAGGGGTCTTTGCTATACTCGATCAGGGGACTTTGTTTTCATCGATCAAGGGACTTAGTTATTCTCCATCAGGGACTTTGTTGTGCTCCATTAGGGGTCTTTGTTCTACTCGACCAGGGGACTTTGTTATACTCGATCAGGGGACGTTGTTATACTTGATCAGGGGACTTTGTATTATTCGATTAGGGGGGCTTTGATATGCTGGACCAGGGGCCTTTGCTATGCTCGATAAGTGGACTTTGTTATATTCGATCAAAGGACTCTGTTATTCTCGATGAGGGGCCATGGTTATACTCGACCAGGGGACTTTGTTATACTCGATGAGGGGCCTTTGTTATACTCGATCAAGGGCCTTTGTCATAATCGATCAGGGGACTTTGTTATATTCGATTAGGTGACTTTGTTATACTCGATGAGGGGCATTTGTTATGCTCGATCAGGGGACTTTGTTATACTCGATCAGGGGACTTTGTTATACTCAATAAGGGGACTTTGTTATGCTCGACCAGTGGCCTTTGTTATACTCGATCAAGGGGCTTTGTTATATTCGATTAGGTGACTTTGTTATACTCGATGAGGGGCATTTGTTATACTCGATCAAGGGCCTTTGCTATACTCGTTCAGAGGACTTTGTTAGACTCGATTTGGGGCCTGTGTTATAATCGATGTAGGGACTTTGTTATACTTGATCAGGGGAATTTGTTATACTCGACCAGGGTCTTTGTTAAACTTGATCAGGGGAATTTGTTATACTCGACCAGGACTTTGTTATACTCGATCAGGGGACATTACTATACTCGACCAGGGAACTTTGTTATACACGATCAGGGGATATGTTATGCTTTATCAGGGGATGTGTTATACTCGACCAGGGGACTTTGTTAAATTCAATCAATGGACTTTGTTATACTCGACCAGGGGACTTTCTTATACTTGATTTGGGGACTTTGTAATATTCGATCGGGGGGGTTTTGTTATACTCGACCAGGGGCCTTTGTTATGCTCGATAAGAGAACTTTGTTATACTTGATGAGGGGCCTTTGTTATACTCGATCAGGTGAATTTGTTATACTCGATCAGGGAACTTTGTTATACTCCATTAGGATTTTTGTTATGCTCCATTACGGGCCTTTGTTATACTCAACCAGGGTATTTTGTTATACTCGATCAGGGGACTTTGTTATACTTGATCAGGGGACTATGTATTATTTGATCAGGGGGGCTTTGTTAAGCTCGACCAGGGGCCTTTGTTATGCTCGATAAGTGGACTTTGTTATACTCGATCGTGAGGCTTTGTTATCCTCAACCGGGGGCGTTTGTCATACTCAATGAGGGGCCTTGGTTACACTCGACCAGGGGACTTTTTTATAGTCGATAAGGGACTTTGTTATACTCGACCAGGGGACTTTGTTCTACTCGATTAGGCGACTTTTTTATACTCGATCAGGGGAATTTGTTATACTCGATCGGGGGAATTTGTTTTGCTCGATCAGGGGGCTTTGTTATACTCGATCAAGGGACTTTGTTATACTCAACCAGGTTACTTTGTTTTACTCGATCAGGGGACTTTGATATACTCGATCAGGGGGCTTTGTTATACTCGACCAGGGGCCTTTGTTATGCTCGATCAGGGTACTTTTTTATACTCGATCAGGGGACTTTGTTATACTCGATCAAAGGACTTTGTTATACTGAGATCAGGGGACTTTGTTATACTCGATCGAGGACTTTGTTATACTCGATTAGGGGGCTTTGTTATACTCGATCAGGGGACATTACTATACTCGACCAGGGAACTTTGTTATACACGATGAGGGGATATGTTATACTCGATCAGGGGACTTTGTTATACTCAGTCAGGAGGCTTTGTTATACTCAACGGGGGCCTTTGTTATACTCGATCAGGGAAATTTGTTATACGCGAATAGGGGACTTTGTTCTACTCAACTAGGGGACTTTGTTATACTCGACCAGGGGTCTTTGCTTTACTCGATCAGGGGACTTTGTTTTCATCGATCAAGGGACTTTGTTATTCTCCATCAGGGACTTTGTTGTGCTCCATTAGGGGTCTTTGTTCTACTCGACCAGGGGACTTTGTTATACTCGATCAGGGGACTTTGTTATACTTGATCAGGGGACTTTGTATTATTCGATTAGGGGGGCTTTGTTATGCTGGACCAGGGGCCTTTGCTATGCTCGATAAGGGGACTTTGTTATATTCGAACAGAGGACTCTGTTATTCTCGATGAGGGGCCATGGTTATACTCGACCAGGGGACTTTGTTATACTCGATGAGGGGCCTTTGTTATACTCGATCAAGGGCCTTTGTCATAATCGATCAGGGGGCTTTGTTATATTCGATTTGGTGACTTTGTTATACTCGATGAGGGGCATTTGTTATGCTCGATCAGGGGACTTTGTTATACTCGATCAGGGGACTTTGTTATACTCAATAAGGGGACTTTGTTATGCTCGACCAGTGGCCTTTGTTATACTCGATCAAGGGGCTTTGTTATATTCGATTAGGTGACTTTGTTATACTCGATGAGGGGCATTTGTTATACTCGATCAAGGGCCTTTGTTATACTCGTTCAGAGGACTTTGTTAGACTCGATTTGGGGCCTGTGTTATAATCGATGTAGGGACTTTGTTATACTTGATCAGGGGAATTTGTTATACTCGACCAGGGTCTTTGTTAAACTTGATCAGGGGAATTTGTTATACTCGACCAGGACTTTGTTATACTCGATCAGGGGACATTACTATACTCGACCAGTGAACTTTGTTAAACACGATCAGGGGATATGTTATACTCTATCAGGGGATGTGTTATACTCGATCAGGGGACTTTGTTATACTCAGTTAGGAGGCTTTGTTATACACACCAGGGGACTTTGTTATACGTGATCACGGGACATTACTATACTCGACCAGGGAACTTTGTTATACACGATGAGGTGGTTTTGTTATACTCGACCAGGGGTCTTTGTTATACTCGATCAAAGAACTTTGTAATACTGATCAGGGGACTTTGTATTATTCGATCAGGGGGGCTTTGTTATGCTCAACCAGAGGCCTTTGTTATGCTCGGTAAGGGGACTTTGTTATATGCGATCAGGGGACTTTGTTATTCTCGATAATGGGCCTTGGTTATACTCGACCAGAGGACTTTGTTATACTCGACGAGGGGACTTTGTTATACTCGACCAGGGGACATTGTTATACTTGATCAGGGGAATTTGTTATACTCGACCAGGGGACGTTGTTATACTCGATAAGGGGACTTTGTTATACTCGATCAGGGGACTTTGTTATACTCGATGAGGGGCCTTTGTTATACTCGATCAAGGGCCTTTGTCATAATCGATCGGGGGACTTTGTTATACTTGATCAGGGGAATTTGTTATACTCGATCTGGGGACTTTGTTATACTCGATGATTGGGCTTTGTTATACTCGATCAAAGGGACTTTGTTATACGCGACCAGGGTCCTTTGTTATACTCGATGATTGGGCTTTGTTATACTCGATAAGGGAAATTTGTTATACTCGATCAGGGGACTTTGTTATACTCGATGATTGGACTTTTTTATACTCGATCAGGGGACTTTGTTATACTCGATTAGGGTACTTTGTTATACTCGACCAGGGGCCTTTTTTATGCTCGACCAGTGGCCTTTGATATACTCGATCAGGGGGCTTTGTTATTTTCGATTTGGGAACTTTGTTATACTCAACCAGGGGCCTTTGTTATGGTCAACCAAGGGACTTTGTTATACTCAATCAGGGGACTTTGTTATACTTGATCAGGGGGCTTTGTTTTCCTCAATCAGGGGACTTTGTTATACTCGATCAGGGGACTTTGTTATACTCGATGATTGGGCTTTGTTATACTCGATCAAGGGCCTTTTCATAATCGATTAGGGGACTTTGTTAGACTCGATGAGGGGCCTTTGTTATACTCGATGAGGGGCCTTTGTAATACTCAATCATGGGCCATTGTTATATTCAACTAGGGGACTTTGTTATACTCGATCAGGGGGCTTTGTTACAATCGATTAGGGGACTTTGTTATACTCGATGAGGGGCATTTGTTATACTCGATCAAGAGCCTTTGCTATACTCGATCAGGGGACTTTGTTAAACCTGATAAGGGGCTTTGTTATGCTCGATGAGGGGCCTTTGTTATACTATATCAGGGGCTTTTGTTATACTCGACCCAGGGGAATTTGTCATACTCGATCATGAGACTTTGTTATTCTCGATCAGAGGACTTTGTTATACACGATCAGGTGATATGTTATACTCGATCAGGGGATGTGTTATACTCGATCAGGGGACTTTGTTATACACGATCAAGAGGCTTTGTTATACTCGACCATGGGACTTTGTTATACTAGATTAGGGGACTTTGTTATATTCGATCAGGGGCCTTTATTATATTTGACCATGGGACTTTGTTATACTCGATTTGGGGACTTTGTTGTACTCGATGAGAGGGCTTTGTTATACTCGATCAGGGGACTTTGTTATACTCAACCAGGGTCCTTTGTTATGCTCGACCAGTTGCCTTTGTTATAATCGATCAGGGGGCTTTGTTATATTCGATTAGGGGACTTTGTTATACTCGATGAGGGACATTTGTTATTCTCGATCATGGGGCTTTGCTATACTCGATCAGGGGATTTTGTTATAATAGATGAGGGGACTTTGTTATACTCAATCAGGGCGCTTTGTTATACTCGACCAGGGTCCTTTGTTATGCTCGATTAGAGGACGTTGTTTTACTAGATCAGGGGACTTTGTTATACTCGATGAGGGGCCTTTATTATATTCGACCAGGGGACTTTGTTATACTCGATTAGGGGATTTTGTTATACTCGATGAGGGGGCTTTGTTTTACTCGATCAGGGGACTTTTTTATATTCGATCAGGGGACTTTATTATACTGGATCAAGGGCCTTTGTTATACTCGATCAGGGGACTTTGTTATACTCGATCAGAGGACTTTGTTATATTTGATCATGGGACTTTGTTATACTCGATGAGGGGTCTTTGTTATACTCGATTAGGGGACATTACTATAGTCGAGAGGGGGACTTTGTTATACACGATCAGGGGATATGTTATTCTTGATCAGGGGACTTTGTAATATTCGATCGGGGGGCTTTATTATACTCGACCAGGGGCCTTTGTTATGCTATACAAGAGGTTTTTGTTATACTCGATCCAGGGGCATTTGTTATACTCGATAAGGGACTTTGTTATACTCGATGAGGGGCCTTTGTTATACTCGATTAGGGACTTTGTTATACTCGATGAGGGGCCTTTGTTATACTCGATTAGGGGACATTACTATTCTCGACCCGGGAACTTTGTTATACTCGATCAGGGCCATTATTATACTCGACCAGGGGGATTTGATATACTTGATCAGGGGACTTTCTTATACTCGATGAGGGGGCTCTTTTATACTCGACCAGGGTGATTTGTTATGTTCGACCAGTGGCCTTTGTTATACTCGATTAGGGGGCTTTGTTATATTCGATTAGGGGACTTTCATATATTCGACCTGGGGCCTTTGTTATTGTCAACCAGGTTACTTTGTTATACTCGATCAGGGGGCTTTGTTTTCCTCGACCAGGGGACGTTGTTATACTCGATCAGGGACGTTGTTATACTTGATCAGGGGACTTTGTAATATTCGATCGGCTGGCTTTGTTATACTCGACAAGGGGCCTTTGTTATGCTTGATAAAGGGACTTTGTTATACTCGACTAGTGGCCTTTGTTATACTCGATCAGGGTATGTCTTATACTCAACCGGGGGCGTTTGGTATACTTGATCATGGGCCATTGTTATACTCGATCAGGGGACTTTGTTATACTCGATCAGGTGACTTTGTTATACTCGATCAGGTGACTTTGTTATACTCGACCATGGGACTTTGTTATACTCAACCAGGGGCCTTTGTTATACTCGATCAGGGGCCTTTGTTATACTCGATCAGGTGACTATGTTATACTCGACCATGTGACTTTGTTATACTCGATCAGGGGACTTTGTTATACTCGATGAGGGACTTTTATTATACTCAATTAAGGGCCTTTGTTATACTCGATCAGTGGACTTTGTTATACTCGACCAGGGGCCTTTGTTATACTCGTTCAGGGGCCTTTATTATACTCAATCAAGGTCCTTTGTTATACTCTCCCAGGGGACTTTGTTATACACGATCTGAGGACTTTGTTATACTCGATCAGGGGACTTTGTCATGCTCGACCAAGGGACTTTGTTATACTCGATCAGGGGACTTTCTTATACTCGACCAGGGAACTTTGTTATACACGATAAGGGGATATGTTATACTCCATCAGGGGGATGTGTTATACTCGATCAGGGGACTTTGTTATAGTCGATCACGATGCTTTGTTATACTCAACCGAAGGCCTTTGTTATATTCGATCAGGGTCCTTTGTTATACTCAACCAGGGCCTTTGTTATACTCGATCAGGGGCCTTTGTTA
>NW_024710754.1:0-6797 GCF_018991925.1 Homarus americanus | reverse complement strand
ACTGGAGTTACGAAATGACGAACCAAAGGACATAGGAATGACCGACCTGACGTTGTGTGTAGGGAGGCCTGCCGTATACATAATATCATCTATGCGCTGTACTATGACTGTGTGTGTTCGTGCGAGTGTTGCCTCGTGATAGTTAGAGTGGGCCCCCGTCCAGAAAGGACACTGTACTACCCTCCAGCACCGACCCAGGTGGGCTAGAGAATATGGTTTCCAGTACATTCACTTCAAGGTCGAAGTGTGCATATGCATCTGTGCAGGTGTTCAGGATCTCCTGTAGGTCGCGTTCAGTGTTGAGGCGACAAGGGTGAGGTCGTCTGCATACTGACGTTCAGTAATGGAAGCTGCCGACACCTTTGTTCTTGCCTGGTGTCGTCTTATGTTGAAAAAACCCTTCACCCGGTACTGGATGTCCACTCCGCCTAACTGCGCTGGCACACGTAAAGGAAGGCAGCCAAGAAATGGAAAAGAGTTGGTGCGGTACACGGCTGTTTAACCCCGTTTAGTGGGGAAGAACTCAGACTGGGTGCCATTGTGCAGGACACTGCCGTTCACGCCATTGTGGTTGCCTCACAATGGTGATGAATTTTGGTGGGTGCCAAAACGGCTGAAAGATTGGACAATACGTCAGACTCCGGCGAGCTCACTGATAACCGAGGAGAAATATGAGCAAATTGAATAAATATTTTTTCAACAGTTTCACCACCGAAAATCTAAACATGATACCAGGCCCGACTCTATTCAGAGATAGTGAAGAAAACAAATTAAGCGAGATAGTAGTGACTAGTAACGATGTTAGTAAGCAAATAGACAAACTAAAGCCTAATAAGTCACCAGGTCCCGATGAGATATTTACCAGAGTATTAAAGGAATGTAAGGAAGAGCTTAGTATGCCCTTAGCAAAGTTGTTTAACATGTCCTTAAAAACAGGTGTAGTACAGGAATCCTGGAGGATAGCGAATGAAATACCGATTTTCAAGAAGGGGGATAGATCACTATCCTCTAACTACCGCCCAATCAGTCTAACATCAATAGTAGGCAAATTACTGGAAGCAATCATTTCAAACTCTATTCGAAATCACCTGGAGAAGCACAGATTGATCAATGATTCCCAGCATGGCTTCACAAGCGGACGTTCTTGCCTAACTAATCTATTAACATTCTTTTCATCAGTTTTCGAATCAGTGGACGAGGGGCACAATTATGATGTGGTATATCTCGACTTTAGCAAAGCCCCAACGAAAGACTAATTAGAAAGGTAGAAGCTCATGGCATCAAAGGTGACATCCTTAAATGGATTAGGGCGTGGTTACAGGACAGGAAACAGCGAGTGAGCAACGTCACAAGTGGAGTTCCCCAAGGCTCAGTACTTGGACCATTATTATTTATTATATACATAAACGACATAGATATCGGCATAGACAGCAACATAAGTAAATTTGCTGATGACACTAAAATAGGACGTGTTATCAAATCTGACGAGGACTCCCAAAACTACAAGAAGATCTAAACAAATTTTTCGAATGGTCTGAAAAATGGCAGATGAAATTCAACGTGGACAAATGTAAAGTACTCAGTATAGGAGTCTTAAACAGAAACCAGATACCAGATGAACAACGATGCCATGGAGAAATCCGACTTGAGAGAGAGATTTGGGAGTAGTAATGATAGGAACCTTAAGCCAAGTAAACAATGTGTTTTGCTCGTAACAGCTAATAAAAGAGTACTTGGGTTCACACAAGGAGTGTTAGTTACAAGGACTAGCGAGGTCATCCTAAAAACTGTATCTTTATGCTTGTGAGACCACACCTGGATTACGCAGTTCAGTTCTGGTCACCGTATTACAGAATGGATGTGAGAATCCTTGGAAGAATTCGAGGAGAATGACAAGACTAATCCCGGGCATTAGGAACCTTGAGTATAGAGACAGGTTAAAGCATCTTAATTTGCACTCCCTCGAGAGACGTAGAGCGAGGGGCGACCTGATAGGTGTATAAGTGGAAGTCAGGGCTAAACAAAGGGGACATTACAAAGGTACTCAAATTATCCAACCAGGAGCGAACTCGTAACAATGGTTTTAAATTAGACAAATTTAGATTTAGGCGTGAAATAGGTAAACACTGGTTTGGAAACAGAGTAGTGGATGAATGGAACAAGTTACCAAAATATCATCGATAACTCGAATACGCTGAATTGCTTCAAACATAGGTTGGATGCTCATATGAGCAATAGGGGTTGGGTGTAAACGGGACTGCCCAGTATGGGCCAATAGGCCCGCTGCAGTTTCCTCCATTCTTATGTTCTTATGTTCTTACTGTAGCTAAGGTTGAGCGACGTATTATTATTGCTTGTGTTACTGGTTGGCAGCGAGGATAAAATACTCGTATATTCCTTTTGGGTGGTAGGACAGTGAGTAAGATTAGAAGTACTATGGTGGTATTTGTGGGGGATTGGTTTAGGATAAGGTAAATGTAGAAGGGAAATGGAGGAAAGTGGGCGAATGGTTGCATCCGGGCCCAGCCAGATATGCTGTAGCTTAATAATAATAATGTACTTGCAAAGGAAGTATTTATCTTGTAGCTCTCAGACCTTTATTGTGTATTTGCATTATATTCCATTTTGCAGTAGCCAAGCTTTTTAATGGCGCAGGCTGAGTATCGTGTCCATTGTTTTAATGAAGGTGGAAGGAAGAGGCAGGAAGGAAGAACTAACGATTGTGTCCGTTAGTCACTCTCATCTTTTTATGGAATTTAGCTTTTTTATGGATTTGACATTTTTTTTAATAGAGGTAATGGTTATTTTCGGTTATTTGCCGTAAAAAGTAACTGATCACTTTTGGAATGAGGAAAACTGTTTTTATTGCTATAACTAAACGAAAATTAATTCATATATATCACCTCTTCACGCGGTCGATATAATTACTGAAGCAAGTTGGTGTGAGTAAGTATGCAGCCCACTACAGTAAGTGATTAGACAAGAGAAAAAAATATTAGAACACAGTACTAATTTCATAAAACTGAAGATATTGTTTTCCGGTCTCTTGGCTAAAATCAATGCGACCTAAACACTGTGGATGACATTTCTTGACCCATACTGTAATAACTGTACGATTGAATATGTGCCTCAAAACCAAGCAAATACAGACAAGTGAAAATGCTACAAAACAATCCTCACCCACAAAGACGGACACCTGGATCATATCACTAAATGGAGCCAATAACACTGAACAGAATCATTTACAAGATATACACACAGGATGACTCACTGCTCGTCTCAGAAGATGGATTTGTGCTGCACCGGAAAGTTTTATACTAAGTGATAGAGTTACGGAACATAACTACCTACTCCAGTACTTCATGGATGAAACACGACGGAACAACGAAGATGTATGCATAGCACCAGAGGGAATGAGCAACGTCTTTGGTTCTGTCACTGGACCTCATAAAAAGGGCACTAAACTGGATTGGTGTGGGAAAGGACTTCAAAGCAGTAGCAGGAGACATCAACAACAGGAAGACCACAAGATTCTTGACGACAGATGGGAAACAGAAGGAATATTAGTACATTGGAGTACAACAGGGATGCCCTATCAACGGTCTATTATTCAACATAGTCCTCGAACCACTAGAGAGAAAATTCATCGATACGGGACAAAGGCTAGACCAGCTACACAAGTACTCTTGCTTAGCAAAAGAACCAAGAAAGTTAAAGCAAGAGAAATATACTGGGGATGGGACTCACCTTAAAGCCAAGAAAATGCGCATCAATGCACGTGTCCGTAAAAATCTCACGAAGCAAACTCCAGACACAACCTTACGAGGAAGAACCAGCAATTCAACAAAATGAGAATGCAGAAGCCACGAAATTCCTCAGCCAACCAAATGTATTTTACCTGAACTAAAATACTAACAAGCAATTTATTAAATGCCATGAAGACATTCGTGTACCCAGCAACAGTACATGTGATGAGAATGTGGCAACTACGGAAGAAAGGCTGAGAGCACCTGGATGCAGAAATGAAGCAAATGCTCTAAACGACATTGCATCAACCTGCGCGGACAGAAAATGAGAACCTGTTGGACACGGGGAGATAACCTGAGCTGACTAACAACGAGTGACGTCGAATAGGGGAATCATGGGCAGTCGATGCAAGGAACAACATCAAGATAAAATGCAAGGAATCCATCCTCGAAGAAATCGACAGAAGGAAAGTGACAAGAACCATTAGATGAAACATAACAGAACAAGTCTTACCAAGGAAAAGCGATGCATCTCGTGCGAAACGGAAATTATTAAACCTTCGCAGACTGGCCCTTTATACACCGAGCAAGGTTAAACTTGCTCTCACTGAGCACTTCAAATAATTCGATCTGGGAACAGGACTGTACCTACCGCAGACTCTTCCACATGTGTTAAACCACTGCATGCGACACGCCCATGCCATACAGAAACACCACAACGCCCAAATGGACTGAGTTAAAAAAAAATGCAGAAGGCTGACAATAGAGGATCATCTCGTTATACCAACGTGTACCTGAAGCACAAGTCAACGGACAGCCGGACCTGGTAATCGAAATGAACAACGAAGTGATCCCCTGATCGACGTCACCTGCCCATTCGAGAAGAGAAACACATTGACAGAGACAAGGTTGAGAAAATAATAGAAATACGCAGAACTCGCGGCAGAGCTGTGAAAACGCTATCAACGGGTGAAGGTGTGCACCTTCATAATTATAGTGTAACTCCTCGAAGCATACGACTCAGAGAACGGAAAGCTGAAGAATCGCCATACATCAGAAAGATATCTACGCGTCTTCAGGAAACTATGTGTAAGTGATGGTTTTTGATGATCAAGAATTATTTGTATAGAAGATATCACAGGTGGTAGACAGGTGAAATACTGTAAACCCAACATAATCGTATGGGATGCACTTTATTTTATTTTTTATTTTTTTGAAAATTTTGAAGGTGCTCTAATTTCCGTATAAGCACTATGGTGCATAAAATAACACTAAGGTTAGGTTATACTTGTTATATAATAAATCATTATAATTTGCAAAAATTAGAAACAAATTTCTGTAACATTTCTAAATTACAACTAAAATTTTGCCATTGTAGTAAATATACTGTAGAATAGATCCACATCCAAAGTACTTGTAAGCAAATTCGTCTTTTATCGAAAGCAAATTTACAAATCGCTAAATTCAAACACTAGACCTACTGCATTTTTTTTTACTTTAATTGAGGCAAAGGAAATAATTATGCCCGTATTTTCTTTTAGCAAACGTATCCATCACCTTATCATCTTATTCGTTAAATATGAACGTCCAGTGTTTATCAAGGCAATACTATTTAATCATTCTAACCCCACGGCGTTGCGGGAGTATGTCTTCATCCTGCGCTAGCCACTGACGTTACGTTTTGCTGAACAGGAAGTTGCTAGTATCACTGCAAATATTTTTTATGAACTTAGAGAGTTCTGGAAGCATCTGAATGAGCTCAGCCTGATGAATGGTTTTGTAAACTTCAGACGCTGTTGTGAAGTTTGGTGTTATATCTTCTGACTTGAAATTGCTAAAAAGGCCAAAGTCTGCCTCAAGCAGATCCCTGTCTAGCTTAAAGAAAGTGGAGACTGCACCAAAACATTTTCATTTGGTTTTTCATGGAGTGTTATATCCCCAGACTACACACGATCTTTTGCTCCTTGCCCTGGAACCTGTTTTCTAATTCAAGCATCACTTTGTCCAGTGACCTATAATAGGTTCTCTATTCTATGGTTTGATTCGGGTGTTAATACGCTTGTTTCTGTTGTAGTCTCCACAAGGCTTGTTGAAGTCTACTGTAGAGGGTTTTTTCCTGTGGAACTTTGTTTTCCTTTTTTTTTTTTATTGGGCATCCCCCCCTACATCCTTGTGTAAGGTGAAGCGCAGAAGCGCCCACAGTGCCCAACAGGGAAGCATGCCAAGTTCATGAGTTAAGGGCGTAGAAACGTTACGAGTCAAAGGCGTAGAAGCCTGTAGAGTCAATAGTTTTTATGTCTAAGCAAGTTATTGGAAGCTCCAACAACTTGTCCCTGAATACGAATTCGCAACTTTCGATTTACAGCAGGTACCTAAATTGCTGCTAGGTGAACAGGGACCAAGGGGACTAGGAAGAGTGTCCAAACAACTTCCGCCGGCCCGGGAATCGAACCCGTGACAGCTTGCTTGCAAGGCAAGAGCGGTACCGCTGTATGACTGCCTGAGGGAGAGTCTATCGCCTTCTACCATAGAGGCAACATCTTGAACTTTCGTTCAACCAACATCTACCAAGAGGATATTATATTTGTTCTCGTTGGTAAAACCCTAGTCCCCAAAACGTGAGTGTGATTATGAACTATTAAATCCTCTAAGAACTCTAAATAACTTTAATAAGTCTATTTATGTACTGTATATTGATCATATTATACAAACTGTGTCCTGATGTATCAGCAGTTGTAACATGTGAGTTATATTTAAGAGGTTAATAGATTATGTACTGTATATTGATCGTACTATTCATACTGTGTGTCCTGATATACCAGCATTTGTTATATGTGAAATGTTCTTTAACAGGTTTTGACCGAATTATACTCCCCATCGCGTCAGCGACAAGGGTCTTATTCTCCTGCACAAACCAAAATCGCTCCTATGAGCGGTTAAAGCTGGTATTTGACAATATGACTCAAGACACACGCCAAGCCAAAAGTTGAAATCACAAGTGCCCTCAAACAAGGCCCTACTATCAGTGTAAACCTTCGCATCATTGTCCTC
>NW_024710753.1:0-29542 GCF_018991925.1 Homarus americanus | reverse complement strand
TTATACTCGATCAGGGGACTTTGTTATACTCGATTAGGGGGCTTTGTTTAACTCGATCAGGGACTTTGTTATACTCGATTAGGGGACTTTGTTATACTCGATTAGGGGACTTTGTTATACTCGATCTTGAGACGTTGTTATAGTCCATTAGGGTCCTTTATTATACTCGATCAGGTGACTTTGTTATACTCGATCCGGGGCTTTATTATACTCGATAAGGGGACTTTGTTATACTCGACCAAGGGCCTTTGTTATACTCGATGAGGGGACTTTGTTATTCTCGATGAGGGGACTTTGTTATACTCGATCTTGGGACTTTGTTAAACTCGATCTTGTGACTTTGTTAAACTCGATCAGCGGACTTTGTTATACTCGATCAGGTGGCTTTGATTTACTCGATCTTGGGACTTTGTTATACTCGATCAGGGGGCTTTGTTTTACTCGATCAGGGCTTTGTTATTTTCGACCAAGGGCCTTTGATATACTCGAGTCGGGGAATAGGTTATACTCGATCAGAGGACTTTGTTGTACTCGATCAGGGGACTTTGTTGTACTCGATCAGGGGACTTTGTCATACTCGATTAGGGGGCTTTGTTATACTCGATCAGGGGACTTTGTTATACTCGATCAGAATACTTTGTTATTCTCGATCTTGGGACTTTGTTGTACTCCATTAGGGTCCTTTGTTAAACTCAATCAGGGGACTTAGTTATACTCGATTATGGGACTTTGTTATACTCGGTCAGAGGACTTTGTTACACTAGATCAGGGGACTTTGTTATACTCGATAAGGGGCTTTGTTTTACTCTATCAGGGGACTTTGTTATACTCGATCAGGGGACTTTGTTATACGCGATTAGGGGACTTTGTTATACTCGATCTTGAGACGTTGTTATAGTCCATTAGGGTCCTTTATTGTACTCGATCAGGGGACTTTGTTTTACTCGATCAGGGGACTTTGTTATACTCGATCAGGGAAGAGTTATTCTCGATCAGGGGACTTTATTTTACTCGATCAGAGGATATTGTTATACTCGATCTTGGGACTTTGTTATACTGCATTAGGGTCCTTTGTTATACTCAATCAGGGGACTTAGTTATACTCTATCAGGGGACATTGTTTTACTCGATGAGGGTACTTTGTTATACTCGATGAGGGGACTTTGTTATACTCGATGAGGGGACTTTGTTATACTCGACCAGGGGCCTTTGTCATACTCGATCAGGGGGCTTTGTTATATTCGATCAGGGGACTTTGTTATGCTCGATCAGGGGACTTTGTTATACTCGATTAGGGGGCTTTTTTATACTCGATCAAGGACTTTGTTATACTCGATCAGGGAACTTTGTTATACTCGATGAGGGGACTTTGTTATACTCGATCTTGGGACTTTGTTTTACTACATTAGGGTCCTTTGTTATACTCAATCTGGGGACTTAGTTATACTCGATCAGGGGACTTTGTAATACTCGATCAGAAGACTTTGTTATACTCGATCTTGGGACTTTGTTATACTCCATTAGGGTCCTTTATTAAACTCAATGAGGGGACTTAGTTATACTCGATTAGGGGACTTTGTTATACTCGATGAGGGGCTTTGTTTAACTCGATCAGGGACTTAGTTATACTCGATCAGGGGACTTTGTTATACTCGATTAGGGGACTTTGTTATACTTGATCTTGAGACGTTGTTATAGTCCATTAGGGTCCTTTATTATACTCGATCAGGGGACTTTGTTATAATCGATCAGGGGACTTTGTTATACGCGATTAGGGGACTTTGTTATACTCGATCTTGAGACGTTGTTATAGTCCATTAGGGTCCTTTATTATACTCGATCAGGGGACTTAGATATACTCGAACAGGGGACTTTGTTATACTCGATCAGGGGACTTTGTTATACTCGATCAGGGAAGAGTTATTCTCGATCAGGGGACTTTGTTATACTCGATCTTGGGACTTTGTTATACTGCATTAGGGTCCTTTGTTATACTCAATCAGGGGACTTAGTTATACTCGATCCGGGGCTTTATTATACTGGATAAGGGGACTTTGTTTTACTCGACCAGGGGACTTTGCTATACTCGATCAGTGGACTTTGTTAGACCAGATCAGGGGACTTTGTTAAACTGGATCAGGGGCCTTTGTTATACTCCATTAGGGGCTTTTCATATACTGGATCAGGGGACTTTGTTGTAATCGATCAGGGGACTTTGTTATACTCGATCAGGGGGCTTTGTTATACTCGATCAAGAGACTTTGTATATACTCAACTAGGGACTTTGTTATATTCGTTCAGGGGCCTTTCGTATACTCGAACAGGGGGCTTTGTTATGTTCGATGAGGGGACTTTGTTATTCTCGATCAGGGGACTTTGTTATACTCCATCAGGGGACTTAGTTATACTCGATCGGAAGACTTTGTTATACTCGATCTTGGGACATTGTTATACTCCAATAGGGTCCTTTGTATACTTGATCAGGGGACTTTGATATACTCGACCAGGGGCCTTTGTTATATTCGATAAAGGGCCTTTGTTATATTCGATGAGGGGACTTTGTTATACTCGATCTTGGGACTTTGTTAAACTCGATCTGGGGCCTTTGTTATACTGGATCAGGGGACTTTGTTATAATCGATCAAAGGACTTTGTTATGCTCGATGAGGGGGCTTTGTTATACTCGATCAGGAGACTTTGTATATACTCAACTAGGGACTTTGTTATATTCGGTCAGGGGCCTTTTTATACTCGATCAGGGGGCTTTGTTAAACTCGATCAGGGGACTTTGTTATACTCGATCAGGGGACTTTGTTATACTCGATCGGGGGGCTTTGTTTTTCTCGATCAAGGGACTTTGTTATACTCGATCATGTGACTTTGTTATACTCGATCTGGGGACTTTATTATACTCAATCAGGGGACTTTATTATACTCGATTAGGGGACTTTGTTATACTCGAACAGGGGACTTTGTTATACTCGACGAGGTGGCTTTGTTATACTCGATCAGAGGACTTTGTTACACCCGATCAGGGGACTTTGTTATACTCGATCAGGGACGTTGTTATACTCGATGAGGGGGCTTTGTTTTACTCGATCAGGGGACTTTGTTATGCTCGATCAGGGGACTTTGTTATACTCGATCAGGTGACTTTGTTATACTCGATCAGGGGACTTTATAATACTCGATCAGGGGACTTTGTTTTAATCGATCAGAGGACTTTGTTATACTCGATCAGGGGACTTTGTTATACTCTAACAGGGGACTTTGTTATACTCGTCGAGGGGGCTTTGTTATACTCGATTAGGGGACTTTGCTATACTCGATCAGAGGACTTTGTTACACTAGATCAGGGGACTTTGTTATACTCGAACAGGGGACTTTGCTATACTCGATGAGGGGGCTTTGTTTTACTCGATTATGGGACTTTGTTATACTCGATCAGGGGACTCTGTTATACTCGATGAGGGGACTTTATTATGCTCGATCAGGGGACTTAGTTATACTCAGTCAGTGGACTTTGTTATACTCGATCAGGGGACTTTGTTATACTCGATCAGGGGACTTTGTTCTACTAGATCAGGGGACTTTGTTTTTCTCGATCAAGGGACTTTGTTATACTCGATCAGGGGACTTTGTTATGCTCGAACAGGGGACTTTTTTATACTCGATCAGGGGACTTTGTTATACTCGATCAGGAGACTTTGTTATACTCGTCGAGGGGGCTTTGTTATACTCGATTAGGGGACTTTGTTATACTCGGTCAGAGGACTTTGTTACACTAGATCAGGGGACTTTGTTATACTCGATCAGGGGACTTTGTTATACTCGATGAGGGGGCTTTGTTTTACTCGATCAGGGGAATTTGTTATACTCGATCTGGGGACTTTGTTATACTCGATCAGGGAACTTTGTTACAGTCGATCAGGGGACTTTGTTATACTCGGTCTTGAGACTTTGTTATACTCCATTAGGGTCCTTTATTATACTCGATCTGGGGACTTAGTTATACTCGATCATGGGACTTTGTTATTCTCGGGCATGCGACTTTGTTATACTCGATCAGGAGACTTCATTATACTCGATCAGGGGACTTTGTTTTACTCGATCAGAGGACTTTGTTATACTCGATCTTCGGACTTTTTTATACTGCATTAGGGTCCTTTGTTATACTCAATCAGGGGACTTTGTTATACTCGAATAGGGGCCTTTGTTATACTCGATCAGGGGACTTTGTTATACTCGATCAGAAGACGTTGTTATACTCGATCTTGGGACTTTGTTATACTCCATTAGGGTCCTTTGTTTTACTCAATCAGAGGATTTAGTTATACTCTATCAGGGGACTTTGTTTTACTCCTTCAGGGGACTTTGTTATACTCGATCAGGGGACTTTGTTATACTCGATGTGGGGACTTTGTTATACTCGACCAGGGGGCCTTTGTTATACTAGATCAGGCGGCTTTGTTATACTCGATCAGGGAAACTTGTTATGCTCGATTAGGGGACTTTTTTATACTCGATTAGGGGGCTTTTTTATACTCGATCAAGGACTTTGTTATACTCGATCAGGGGTGTTTGTTTTACTCGATCATGGAACTTTGTTATACTCGATCAGGGAACTTTGTTATACTCGATGAGGGGACTTTGTTATACTCGATCTTGGGACTTTGTTTTACTCCATTAGGGTCCTTTGTTATACTCGATTAGGGGGCTTTGTTATACTCGATCAGGGGACTTTCTTATACTCGATCAGAAGAATTTGTTATACTCGATCTTGGGACTTTGTTATACTCCATTAGGGTCCTTTGTTAAACTCAATGAGGGGACTTAGTTATACTCGATTAGGGGACTTTGTTAGACTCGATCAGAGGACTTTGTTACACTAGATCAGGCGACTTTGTTATACTCGATGAGGGGGCTTTGTTTAACTCGATCAGGGACTTAGTTATACTCGATTAGGGGACTTTGTTATACTCGATTAGGGGACTTTGTTATACTCGATCTTGAGACGTTGTTATAGTCCATTAGGGTCCTTTATTATACTCGATCAGGGAACTTTGTTATACTCGATCCGGGGCTTTATTATACACGATAAGGGGACTTTGTTATACTCGACCAGGGGACTTTGTTATACTCGATCAGGGGACTTTGTTATACTAGATCAGGGGACTTTGTTATACTCGATCCGGGGCTTTATTATACTCGGTAAGGGGACTTTGTTATACTCGATCAGGGGACTTTGTTATACTCGATGAGGGGACTATGTTATACTCGATCTTGGGACTTTGTTAAACTGGATCAGGGGCCTTTGTTATACTCCATTAGGGGCCTTTGTTATACTGGATCAGGGAACTTTGTTGTAATCGATCAGGGGACTTTGTTATGCTCGATCAGGGGGCTTTGTTATACTCGATCAGGAGACTTTGTATATACTCAACTAGGGACTTTGTTATATTCGGTCAGGGGCCTTTCTTATACTCGATCAGGGGGCTTTGTTAAACTCGGTCAGGGGACTTTGTTATACTCGAACAGGGGACTTTGTTATACTCGATCAGGGGACTTTGTTATACTCGATCAGGGGGCTTTGTTTTTCTCGATCAAGGGACTTTGTTATACTCGATCAGGGGACTTTGTTATACTCGATCAGGAGACATTATTATACTCAATCAGGGGACTTTATTATAATCGATTAGGGGACTTTGTTATACTCGATCAGGGGACTTTGTTATACTCGACGAGGTGGCTTTGTTATACACGATCAGAGGACTTTGTTACACTCGAACAGGGGACTTTGTTATACTCGATTAGGGGACTTTGTTATACTCGATGAGGGGGCTTTGTTTTACTCGATCAGGGGACTTTGTTATACTCGATCAGGGGACTTTGTTATACTCGTCCAGGGGACTTTGTTATAGTCGATCAGGGGACTTTGTTATGGTCGATCAAGGGACTTTGTTATACTTGATTAGGGGGCTTTTTTATTCTCGATCAAGGACTTTGTTGTACTCGATCATGGGTGTTTGTTTTACTCGGTCATGGAACTTTGCTATACTCGATTAGGGAACTTTGTTATACTCGATGAGGGGACTTTGTTATACTCGATCTTGGGACTTTGTTTTACTCCATTAGGGTCCTTTGTTATACTCAATCAGGGGACTTAGTTATACTCGATAAGGGGACTTTGTTATACTCGATTAGTTGGCTTTGTTATACTCGATCAGGGGACTTTCTTATACTCGATCAGAAGACTTTGTTATACTCGATCTTGGGACTTTGTTATACTCCATTAGGGTCCTTTGTTAAACTCAATGAGGGGACTTAGTTATACTCGATTAGGGGACTTTGTTATACTCGATCAGGGGACTTTGTTATACTCGATTAGTGGACTTTGTTTTAATCGATCAGAGGACTCTGTTATACTCAATCTTGCGACTTTGTTATACTCCATTAGGGTCCTTTGTTATACTCAATCATGGGACTTAGTTATACTCGATAAGGGGACTTTTTTATACTCGATGAGGGGGCATTGTTATACTCGATCAGTTGACTTTGTTATACTCGATGAGGGGTGTTTGTTTTACTCGATCAGGGGACTTTGTTATACTCGATCAGGGGACATTGTTATACACGACCAGGGGCCTTTGTTATACTCGATGAGGGGACTTTGTTATTCTCGATGAGGGGACTTTGTTATACTCGATATTGGGTCTTTGTTAAACTCGATCTTGGGACTTTGCTAAACTCGATCAGCGGACTTTGTTATACTCGATCAGGGGCTTTGATTTACTCGATCTTGGGACTTTGTTATACTCGATCAGGGGATTTTGTTTTACACGATCAGGGACTTTGTTATTTTCGACCAAGGTCCTTTGATATACTCGAGTCAGGGAATAGGTTATACTCGATTAGGGGACTTTGTTATACTCGATCAGGGGATTTTGTTGTACTCGATCAGGGGACTTTGTCATACTCGATCAGAGAACTTTGTTATACTCGATGTTGAGACTTTGTTATAGTCCAATAGGGTCTTTTATTATACTCGATCTTGAGACTTTGTTATAGTCCATTAGGGTCCTTTATTATACTCGATCAGGGGACTTTGTTATACTCGATCAGGGGACTTTGTTATACTCGATCAGGTGACTTTATTTTACTCAATCAGAGGACTTTGTTATACTCGATCTTGTTACTTTGTTATACTCCATTAGGGTCCTTTGTTATACTCAATCAGGGGACTTAGTTATACTCGATCAGGGGACTTTGTTATACTCGATTAGGGGGCTTTGTTATACTCGATCAGGGGACTTTGTTATTCTCGATCAGAAGATTTTGTTATACTCGATCTTGGGACTTTGTTATACTCCATTAGGGTCCTTTGTTAAACTCAATCAGGGGACTTAGTTATACTCGATTATGGGACTTTGTTAGACTCGATCAGAGGACTTTGTTACACTAGATCACGGGACTTTGTTATACTCGATGAGGGGGCTTTGTTTAACTCGATCAGGGACTTAGATATACTCGATCAGGGGACTTTGTTATACTCGATTAGGGGACTTTGTTATACTCGATCTTGAGACGTTGGTATAGTCCATTAGGGTCCTTTATTATACTCGATCAGGGGACTTTGTTATACTCGATCCTGGGCTTTATTATTCTAGATCAGGGGACTTTGTTATACTCGATTCGGGGCTTTAGTATACTCGGTAAGGGGACTTTGTTATACTCGATCATGGGACTTTGTTATACTCGATGAGGGGACTATGTTATACTCGATCAAGAGACTTTGTATATACTCAACTAGGGACTTTGTTATATTCGTTCAAGGGCCTTTCTTATACTCGAACAGGGGACTTTGTTATGCTCGATGAGGGGACTTTGATATTCTCGATCAGGGGACTTTGGTATTCTCCATCAGGGGACTTAGTTATACTCGATCGGAAGACTTTGTTATACTCGATTTTGGGACTTTGTTATACTCCAATTGGGTCATTTGTATACTTGATCAGGGGACTTTGTTATACTCGACCAGGGGCCTTTGTTATACTCGATAAAAAGCCTTTGTTATACTCGATGAGGGGACTTTGTTATACTCGATCTTGGGACTTTGTTTAACTCGATCAGGGGCCTTTGTTGTACTCCATTAGGGGCCTTTGTTATACTGGATCAGGGGACTTTGTTATAATCGATCAGGGGACTTTGTTATGCTCGATTAGGGGGCTTTGTTAAACTCGATCAGGGGACTTTGTTATTCTCGGTGAGGGGACTTTGTTATACTCGATCTTGGGACTTTGTTAAACTCGATCTTGGGACTTTGTTAAACTCGATCAGCGGACTTTGTTATACTCGATCAGGGGGCTTTGATTTACTCGATCTTGGGACGTTGTTATACTCGATCAGGGGACTTTGTTTTACTCGATCAGGGACTTTGTTTTTTTCGACCAAGGGCCTTTGATATACTCGAGTCGGGGAATAGGTTATACTCGATTAGGGGACTTTGTTATACTCGATCAGGGGATTTTGTTGTACTCGATCAGGGGACTTTGTTATACTTGATCAGGGGACTTTGTTATACTCGATCTTCAGACTTTGTTATAGTCCATTAGGGTCCTTTATTATACTCGATCTTGAGACTTTGTTATAGTCCATTAGGGTCCTTTATTATCCTCGATCAGGGAACTTTGTTATACTCGATCAGGGCACTTTGTTATACTCGATCAGGTGACTTTATTTTACTCGATCAGAGGACTTTGTTATACTCGATCTTGGGAGTTTGTTATACTCCATTAGGGTCCTTTGTTATATTCAATCAGGGGACTTAGTTATACTCGATTAGGGGACTTTGTTATACTCGATTAGGGGGCTTTGTTATACTCGATCAGGGGCCTTTGTTATTCTCGATCAGAAGATTTTGTTATACTCGATCTCGGGACTTTGTTATACTCCATTAGGGTCCTTTGTTAAACGCAATCAGAGAACTTACTTATACTCGATTATGGGACTTTGTTAGACTCGATCAGAGGACTTTGTTACACTAGATCAGGGGACTTTGTTATACTCGTTGAGGGGGCTTTGTTTAACTCGATCAGGGACTTAGTTATACTCGAGCAGGAGACTTTGTTATACTCGATTAGGGGACTTTGTTATACTCGATGAGGGGACTTTGTTTTACTCGATCAGGGGACTTTGTTATACTCGATATGGGGACTTTGTTACACTAGATAAGGGGACTTTATTATGCTCGATCAGGGGACTTAGTTATACTGGATCATGGGACTTTCTTATACTCGATCAGGGGACTTTGTTCTACTCGATCAGGGGACTTTGTTTTTCTCGATCAAGGGACTTTGTTATACTCGATCAGGGGACTTTGTTATACTCGAACAGGGGACTTTGTTATACTCGATCAGGGACTTTGTTATACTCGATCAGGGGACTTTGTTATACTCGATTAGGGGACTTTGTTATACTCGTTCAGAGGACTTTCTTACACTAGATCAAGGGACTTTGTTATACTCGATCAGGGGACTTTGTTATACTGGATGAGGGGGCTTTTTTTTACTCGATCAGGGGACTTTGTTATACTCGACCAGGGGCCTTTGTTATACTCGATCAGGGGGCTTTGTTTTACTCGATGAGGGGACTTTGTTATGCTCGATGAGGGGTCTTTGTTATACTCGATTAGGGGGATTTTTCATACTCGAGCAAGGACTTTGTTTTACTCGATCAGGGAACTTTGTTATACTCGATCAGGGAACTTTGTTATACTCGATGAGGGGACTTTGTTATACTCGATCAGAAGACTTTGTTATACTAGATCTTGGGACTTTGTTATACTCCATTAGGGTCCTTTGTTAAACTCAATCAGACGACTTAGTTATACTCGATTTGGGGACTTTTTTATACTCGATCAGGGGACTTTGTTATTCTCGATTAGGGGAGTTTGATATTCTCGATCAGGGGACTTTATTTTACTCGATCAGCAGACTTTGTTATACTCGATCTTGGGACTTTGTTATACAGAATTAGGCTCCTTTGTTATACTCAATCAGGGGACTTAGTTATACTCGATCAGGGGACTTTGTTATACTCGATTAGGGGGCTTTGTTATACTCGATCACGGGACTTTGTTAAACTCGATCTTGGGACTTTGTTAAACTTGATCAGCGGACTTTGTTATACTCGATCAGGGGGCTTTGATTTACTCGATCTTGGGACTTTGTTATACTCGATCAGGGGACTTTGTTACACTAGATCAGGGGATTTTGTTATACTCGATGAGGGGGCTTTGTTTTACTCGATCAGGGACTTTGTTATACTCGACCAGGGACTTTCTTACACTCGACGAGGGGACTTTGTTATACTCGATCAGGGGACTTTGTTATACTCGCTCAGGGGACTTTGTTATAGTCGACCAGTGGACTTTGTTATACTCGATCAGGGGACTTTGATATACTCGATCAGGGGACTTTGTTATACTCGATCAGGGGACTTTGTTATAATCCTTTAGGGTCCTTTGTTAAACTCAATCAGGGGACTTAGTTATACTCGATTAGGGGACTTTGTTATACTCGATCAGAGGACTTTGTTACACTAGATCAGGGGACTTTGTTATACTCGATGAGGGGGCTTTGATTTACTCGATCAGGGGACTTTGTTATACTCGATCTTGGGACTTTGTTATACTGCATTAGGATCCTTTGTTATACTCAATCAGGGGACTTAGTTATACTCGATCAGGGGACTTTGTATATTCTCAACTAGGGACTTTGTTATATTCGGTCAGGGGCCTTTGTTATACTCCATTAGGGGCCTTCGTTATACTCGATCAGGGGACTTTGTTATACTCGATCAGGGGACTTTGTTATACTCGATCTTGGGACTTTGTTAAACTCGATCAGGTGGCTTTGTTATACAAGATCAGTGGACTTTGTATATTCTGAGCTAGAGACTTTGTTATATTCGGTCAGGGGCCTTTGTTATCCTCCATTAGGGGCCTTCGTTATACTGGATCAGGGGACTTTCTTATAACCGATCAGGGGACTTTGTTATACTCGATCAGGGGACTTTGTTATCCTCGATCCGGGGCTATATTATATTCGATAAGGGGACTTAGTTATACTCGATCAGGGGACTTAGTTATACTCGATCAGGGGACTTTGTTATTCTCGATCAGGGGACTTTATTTTACTCGATCAGCGGACTTTGTTATACTCGATCTTGGGACTTTGTTATACTGCATTAGGGTCTTTTGTTATACTCAATCAGGGGACTTACTTATACTCGATCAGGGGACTTTGTATATTCTCAACTAGGGACTTTGTTATATTCGGTCAGGGGCCTTTGTTATTCTGGATCAGGGGACTTTCTTATATTCGATCAGGGTTCTTTGTTATACTCGATCAGGGGACTTTGTTATACTCGATCAGGTGGCTTTGTTATACACGATCAGTGGACTTTGTATATTCTCAACTAGAGACTTTGTTATATTCGGTCAGGGGCCTTTGTTATACTGGATCAGGGGACTTTCTTATATTCGATAAGGGGACTTTGTTACACTCGATCAGGGGACTTTGTTATACTCGATCCGGGGCTTTATTATACTCGGTAAGGGGACTTTGTTATACTCGATCAGGGGACTTTGTTATACTCGATGAGGGGACTATGTTACACTCGATCTTGGGAATTTGTTAAAATGGATCAGGGGCCTTTCTTATACTCCATTAGGGGCCTTTGTTATACTGGATTAGGGGACTTTGTTGTAATCGGTCAGGGGACTTTGTTATACTCGATCACGGGGTTTTGTTATACTCGATCAAGAGACTTTGTATATACTCAACTAGGGACTTTGTTATATTCGTTCAGGGGCCTTTCTTATACTCTATCAGGGGCTTTGTTATGCTCGATGAAGGGACTTTGTTATTCTCGATCAGGGGACTTTGTTATACTCCATCAGGGGACTTAGTTATACTCGATCGGAAGACTTTGTTATACTCGATCTTGGGACTTTGTTATACTCCAATAGGGTCCTTTGTTATACTTGATCAGGGGACTTTGTTATACTGGACCAGGGGACTTTGTTATACTCGATAAAGGGCCTTTGTTATACTGGATGAGGAGACTTTGTTTTACTCGATCTTGGGACTTTGTTAAACTCGATCAGGGGTCTTTGTTATACTCCATTAGGGGCCTTTGTTATATTGGATCAGGGGACTTTGTTATAATCGATCAGGGGACTTTGTTATGCTCGATCAGGGGGCTTTGTTATATTCGATCAGGAGACTTTGTATATACTCAACTAGGGACTTTGTTATATTCGGTCAGGGGCCTTTCTTATACTCGATCAGGGGGCTTTGTTAAACTCGATCAGGGGACTTTCTTATATACGATCAGGGGCCTTTATTATCCTCGATCAAGGGACTTTGTTATACTCGATCAGGGGACTTTGTTATACTCGATCCGGGGCTTTATTATACTCGATAAGGGGACTTTGTTATACTCGACCAGGGGACTTTGTTATACTCGATCAGGGGACTTTGTTATACTAGATCAGGGGACTTTGTTATACTCGATCCGGGGCTTTATGATACTCGGTAAGGGGACTTTGTTATACTCGATCAGGAGACTTTGTTATACTCGATGAGGGGACTATGTTACACTCGATCTTGGGACTTTGTTTAACTGGATCAGGGGCCTTTGTTATACTCCATTAGGGGCCTTTGTTATACTGGATCAGGGGACTTTGTTGTAATCGATCAGGGGACTTTGTTATACTCGATCAGGGGGCTTTGTTATACTCGATCAAGAGACTTTGTATATACTCAACTAGTGACTTTGTTTTATTCGTTCAGGGGCCTTTCTTATACTCGATTAGGGGGCTTTGTTATGCTCGATGAGGGGACTTTGTTATTCTCGATCAGGGGACTTTGTTATACTCCATCAGGGGACTTAGTTATACTCGATCGGAAGACTTTGTTATACTCGATCTTGGGATTTTGTTATACTCCAATAGGGTCCTTTGTTATACTTAATCAGGGGACTTTGTTATACTCGACCAGGGGACTATGCTAAACTCGATAAAGGGCCTTTGTTATACTCGATGAGGGGACTTTGTTATACTCGATCTTGGGACTTTGTTAAACTCGATCAGGTGCCTTTGTTATACTCCATTAGAGGCCTTTGTTATACTCGATGAGGGGGCTTTGTTTTACTCGATCAGGGAACTTTGTTATACTCGATCAGGGGACTTTGTTTTAAGCGATCAGAGGACTTTGTTATACTCGATCTTGTGACTTTGCTATACTCCATTAGGGTCCTTTGTTATACTCAATCATGGGACTTAGTTATACTCGATTAGGGGACTTTTTTATACTCGATGAGGGGGCTTTGTTATACTCGATCAGGGGGCTTTGTTATACACGATTAGGGGTGTTTGTTTTACTCGATCAGGGGACTTTGTTATACTCTATCAGGGGACTTTGTTATACTCGATCAGGGGGCTTTGTTTTTCTAGACTAAGGGACTTTGTTATGCTCGATCAGGGGACTTTGTTATACTCGATCAGGGAACTTTATTATACTCAATCAGGGGACTTTATTATACCCGATTAGGGGACTTTGTTATACTCGATCAGGGGACTTTGTTATACTCGACGAGGTGGCTTTGTTATACTCGATCAGGGGACTTTGTTATACTCGATCACGGGGGACTATATTATACTAGGCTGATGGGGCTTTGTTTTTACTTTCTGATCAGGGTGCTGTTATACTCGATCAGGGGACTTTATTTATATACTCGATCGGGGGACTTTGTTGCTTACTGATCAGAGGGACTTTGTACATCATACTCGATCAGGGGACTTTGTTATACTCGATCTTGAGACTTTGTTATACTCCATTAGGGTCCTTTATTATACTCGATCAGGGACTTAGTTAGTCTCGGTCAGGAGACTTTGTTATACTCAATCAGGGGACTTTGTTATACTCGATCAGGGGACTTTGTTGTACTCGATCAGGGGACTGTTTTATACTCGATGAGGGGGCTTTGTTATACTCGATCAGGGGACTTTGTTATACACGATCAGGGGTGTTTGTTTATCGAGTATAATAAAGCCCCGGATCGAGTATAACAAAGTCACCTGATCGAGTATAATAAAGGACCCTAATGGACTATAACAACGTCTCAACATCGAGTATAACAAAGTCCCCTAATCGAGTATAACAAAGTCCCCTGATCGAGTATAACTAAGTCCCTGATCGAGTCTAACAAAGTCCACTAATCGAGTATAACTAAGTCCCCTCATTGAGTTTAACAAAGGACCCTAATGGAGTATAACAAATTCCCAAGATCGAGTATAACAAAGTCTTCTGATCGAGAATAACAAAGTCCCCTGATTGAGAATAACAAAGGACCCTAATAGAGTATAACAAAGTCCCAAGATCGAGTATGACAAAGTCCTCTGATCGAGTAAAATAAAGTCCCCTGATCGAGTATAAAAAAGTCCCCTCATCGAGTATTACAAAGTCCCCTGATCGAGTATAAGAAAGTTCCCTGATCGAGTATAACTAAGTCCTCTGATCGAGTATAACAAAGTCCCCTAATCGAGTATAACTAAGTCCCCTGATTGAGTTTAACAAAGGACCCTAATGGAGTATAACAAAGTCCCTGATCGAGTATAACAAAGTCCCCTTATCGAGTATCACAAAGTCCCCTGATCCAGTATAACAAAGTCCCCAGATCGAGTATAACAAAGTCCGCTGATCGACTATAACAAAGTCCCTTGAGCGAGTATAACAAAGTCCCCTGATCGAGTAAAACAAAGCCCCCTCATCGAGTATAAGAAAGTCCCTGGTCGAGTATAACAAAGTCCCTGATTGAGTATAACAAAGCCCCATGATCGAGTATAACCTATTCCCCGACTCGAGCATAACAAAGGCCCTTCGTCGAAAATAACAAAGTCCCTGATCGAGAAAAACAAAGTCCCCTCATCGAGTATAACAAAGTCCCAAGATCGAGTAAATCAAAGCCCCCTCATCGAGTATAACAAAGTCCGCTGATCGAGTTTAACAAAGTCCCAAGATCGAGTTTAACAAAGTCCCAAGATCGAGTATAACAAAGTCCCTCTGATCGAGAATAACAAAGTCCCCTCATCGAGCATAACAAAGCCCCCTGATCGAGTATAAGAAAGGCCCCTGAACGAATATCACAAAGTCCCTAGTTGAGTATATACAAAGTCTCTTGATCGAGTATAACAAAGCCCCCTGATCGAGTATAACAAAGTCCCCTGATCGACTATAACAAAGTCCCCTGAGCGAGTATAACAAAGTCCCCTGATCGAGTATAACAAAGCCCCCTCCTCGAGTATAAAAAAGTTCCTGGTCGAGTATAACAAAGTCCCTGATCGAGTACAACAAAGGCCCATGATCGAGTATAACCTATTCCCCGAATCGAGTATAACAAAGGCCTTTGGTCGAAAATATCAAAGTCCCTCATCGAGTAAAACAAACTCCCCTGATCGAGTATAACAAAGTCCCAAGATCGAGTAAATCAAAGCCCCCTGATCGAGTATAACAAAGTCCGCTGATCGAGTTTAACAAAGTCAAAAGATCGAGTTTAACAAAGTCCCAAGATCGAGTATAACAAAGTCCCCTCATCAAGAATAACAAAGTCCCTGATCGAGTATAGCAAAGGCCCCTGGTCGAGTATAACAAAGTCCCCTGATCGAGTATAACAAAGTCCCCTGATCGAGTATAATAATGTCCCCTGATCGAATAAAACAAACACCCCTGATCGAGTATAACAAAGTCCCTGATCGAGTATAACAAAGCCCCCTCATCGAGTATAAAAAGTCCCCTAATCGAGTATAACTAAGTCCCATGATTGAGTATAACAAAGGACCCTAATGGAGTATAACAAGGTCCCAAGATCGAGTAATACAAAGTCCTCTGATATATTAAAACAAAGTCCCCTCATCGAGTATAACAAAGTCCCCTAATGAAGTATAACAAAGTCTCAAGATCGAGTATAACAAAGTCCCCTGATCGAGTATGACAAAGTCCCCTGATCGAGTATAACAAAGTCCCTTGATCGAGTATAACAAAGTCCCTTGATCGAGTAAAACAAAGCCCCCTCATCGAGTATAACAAAGTCCCCTGATCGAGTATAACAAAGTCCCCTGTTCGAATGTAACAAAGTCCTCTGATCGAGTATAACAAAGCCAACTCGTTGAGTATAACAAAGTCCCTGATCGAGTATCACAAAGTCCCCTAATCGATTATAATAAAGTCCCCTGATTGAGTATAATAAAGTCCCCTGATCGAGTATAACAAAGTCCCCTGATCGAGTATAACAAAGTCCCCTGATCGAGAATAACAAAGCCCCCTGATCGAGCATAACAAAGTCCCCTGATCAATTATTACAAAGTCCCCTGATCCAATATAACAAAGGCCCCTAATGGAGTATAACAAAGGCCCCCGATCGAGTTTAACAAAGTCCCAAGATCGAGTAAAACAAAGTCCCCTCATCCAGTATAACAAAGGCCCTTTATCGAGTATAACAAAGCCCCCTGTTCGAGTATAACAAAGTCCCCTGATCAAGTATAACAAAGGACCCTATTGGAGTATAACAAAGTCCCAAGATCGAGTATAACAAAGTCTTCCGATCGAGTATAACTAAGTCCCCTGATGGAGTATAACAAAGTCCCCTGATCGAGAATAACAAAGTCCCCTCATCGAGCATAACAAAGCCCCCGATCGAGTATAAGAAAGGCCCCTGAACGAATATAACAAAGTCCCTAGTTGTGTATATACAAAGTCTCATGATCGAGTATAACAAAACCCCGTGATCGAGTATAACAAAGTCCCCTGATCGATTACAACAAAGTCCCCTGATCCAGTATAACAAAGGCCCCTAATGGAGTATAAGAATGGCCCCTGATCCATTTTAACAAAGTCCCAAGATCGAGTGTAACATAGTCCCCTCATCGAGTATTACAAAGTCCCCTGATCGAGTATAACAAAGTCCCCGGTTCGAGTAAAACAAAGCCCCCTCATCGAGTATAACAAAGTCCCCTGATCTAGTGTAACAAAGTCCTCTGATCGAGTATAACAAAGTCCCCTAATCGAGTATAACTAAGTCCCCTGATTGAGCTTACCAAAGGACCCCAATGAGTATAACAAAGTCCCCTGATCGAGTATGCTAACAGTCCCCTGATCGAGTATAACAGTCCCCTGATCGAATATAACAAAGTCCCTTGATCGAGTAAAACAAGTCCGCTGATCGACTATAACAAAGTCCCTGATGAGTATAACAAAACCCTGATCGAGTATAACAAAGACCCTCGTCGAGTATAAAAGTCCCTTGGTCGAGTATAACAAAGTCCTGATTATAACAAAGTTCTACGATCGAGTATATAACCTATTCTGACTCGAGTATAACAGCTAGCCCTTACTGTAAATAACAAAGTCCCTGATCGAGTAAAACAAAGTCCCCTGATCGAGTATAACAAAGTCCCAAGATCGAGTAAATTAAAGCCCCCTGATCGAGTATAACAAAGTCCGCTGATCGAGTTTAACAAATTCCCAAGATCGAGTTTAACAAAGTCCCAAGATCGAGTATAACAAAGTCCCCTCATCTAGAATATCAAAGTCCCTTGATCGAGTATAACAAAGGCCCCTGGTCGAGTATAACAAAGTCCCCTGATCGAGTATAACAAAGTCCCCTGATCGAGTATAACAAAGTCCCCTGACCGAGTAAAACAAACACCCCTGATCGAGTATAACAAAGTCCCCTGATCGAGTATAACAAAGCCCCCTCATCGAGTATAAAAAAGTCCACTAATCGAGTATAACTAAGTCCCATGATTGAGTATAACAAAGGACCCTAATGGAGTATAACAAAGTCCCAAGATCGAGTAGAACAAATTCCTCTGATCGATTAAAACAAAGTCCCCTCATCGAGTATAACAAATTCCCCTGATCGAGTATAACAAAGTCCCCTGACCGAGTATAACTATGTCCCCTGATCGAGTATAATAAAGGACCCTAATGGAGTATAACAAAGTCTCAAGATCGAGTATAACAAAGTCCCCTGATCGAGTATAACAAAGTCCCCTTATCGAGTATAACAAAGTCCCCTGATCGAGTATAACAAATTCCCCGTTCGAGTAAAACAAAGCCCCCTCATCGAGTATAACAAAGTCCCCTGATCGAGTATAACAAAGTCCCCTGTTCGAGTGTAACAAAGTCCTCTGATCGAGTATAAGAAAGCCACCTCGTCGAGTAAAACAAAGTCCCCTGATCGAGTATAACAAAGTCCCATAATCGATTATAATAAAGTCCGCTGATTGAGTATAATAAAGTCCCCTGATCGAGTATAACAAAGTCCCCTGATCGAGTATAACAAAGTCCCTTGATCGAGAAAAACAAAGCCCCTTGATCGAGTATAACAAAGTCCCCTAATCGAGTATAACAAAGCCCCCTGATCGAGTATAACAAAGGCCCCTAATGGAGTATAACAAAGGCCCCTGATCCAGTTTAACAAAGTCCCAAGATCGAGTATAACATAGTCCCCTCATCGAGTATAACAAAGTCCCCTGATCGAGTATAACAAAGTCCCTTTACCGAGTATAATAAAGCCCCGGATCGAGTATAACAAAGTCAATTGGTCGAGTATAACAAAGTCCCCTTATCGAGTATAATAAAGCCCCGGATCGAGTATAACAAAGTCACCTGATCGAGTATAATAAAGGACCCTAATGGACTATAACAACGTCTCAACATCGAGTATAACAAAGTCCCCTAATCGAGTATAACAAAGTCCCCTGATCGAGTATAACTAAGTCCCTGATCGAGTCTAACAAAGTCCACTAATCGAGTATAACTAAGTCCCCTCATTGAGTTTAACAAAGGACCCTAATGGAGTATAACAAATTCCCAAGATCGAGTATAACAAAGTCTTCTGATCGAGAATAACAAAGTCCCCTGATTGAGAATAACAAAGGACCCTAATAGAGTATAACAAAGTCCCAAGATCGAGTATGACAAAGTCCTCTGATCGAGTAAAATAAAGTCCCCTGATCGAGTATAAAAAAGTCCCCTCATCGAGTATTACAAAGTCCCCTGATCGAGTATAAGAAAGTTCCCTGATCGAGTATAACTAAGTCCTCTGATCGAGTATAACAAAGTCCCCTAATCGAGTATAACTAAGTCCCCTGATTGAGTTTAACAAAGGACCCTAATGGAGTATAACAAAGTCCCCTGATCGAGTATAACAAAGTCCCCTTATCGAGTATCACAAAGTCCCCTGATCCAGTATAACAAAGTCCCCAGATCGAGTATAACAAAGTCCGCTGATCGACTATAACAAAGTCCCCTGAGCGAGTATAACAAAGTCCCCTGATCGAGTAAAACAAAGCCCCCTCATCGAGTATAAGAAAGTCCCTGGTCGAGTATAACAAAGTCCCTGATTGAGTATAACAAAGCCCCATGATCGAGTATAACCTATTCCCCGACTCGAGCATAACAAATGCCCTTCGTCGAAAATAAAAAGTCCCTGATCGAGAAAAACAAAGTCCCCTGATCGAGTATAACAAAGTCCCAAGTTCGAGTAAATCAAAGCCCCCTCATCGAGTATAAGAAAGTCCGCTGATCGAGTTTAACAAAGTCCCAAGATCGAGTTTAACAAAGTCCCAAGATCGAGTATAACAAAGTCCTTCTGATCGAGAATAACAAAGTCCCCTCATCGAGCATAACAAAGCCCCCTGATCGAGTATAAGAAAGGCCCCTGAACGAATATCACAAAGTCCCTAGTTGAGTATATAAAAAGTCTCTTGATCGAGTATAACAAAGCCCCCTGATCGAGTATAACAAAGTCCCCTGATCGACTATAACAAAGTCCCCTGAGCGAGTATAACAAAGTCCCCTGATCGAGTATAACAAAGCCCCCTCGTCGAGTATAAAAAAGTTCCTGGTCGAGTATAACAAAGTCCCTGATCGAGTACAACAAAGGCCCATGATCGAGTATAACCTATTCCCCGAATCGAGTATAACAAAGGCCCTTGGTCGAAAATATCAAAGTCCCTCATCGAGTAAAACAAACTCCCCTGATCGAGTATAACAAAGTCCCAAGATCGAGTAAATCAAAGCCCCCTGATCGAGTATAACAAAGTCCGCTGATCGAGTTTAACAAAGTCAAAAGATCGAGTTTAACAAAGTCCCAAGATCGAGTATAACAAAGTCCCCTCATCAAGAATAACAAAGTCCCTGATCGAGTATAGCAAAGGCCCCTGGTCGAGTATAACAAAGTCCCCTGATCGAGTATAACAAAGTCCCCTGATCGAGTATAATAATGTCCCCTGATCTGAATAAAACCAAGCACCTAGTCAGGTATAACAAAGTTCCTGATCGAGTATAACCAGCCCTCGCCAGTATAAAAAGTCCCTAATCAGGTATAACTGGGGTCCGCAGTTGGGGAGCGTAACTTAAGGACCCTAATGGGTATAACGGGTCCCAAGATCAGGTAATACAGAAGTCCTCTACTGATATATTAAACAAAGTCCCTCATCGAGTATAACAAAGTCCCTAATGAATTATAACAAAGAGATATCAAGATCGGGGCGCTTGAGGTCCCTGATCAAATTATGGCAAAATTACCTGATCGAGTATAACATAGTCCCTTGATCGAGTATAACAAAGTCCCTTGATCGAGTAAAACAAAGCCCCCTCATCGAGTATAACAAAGTCCCCTGATCGAGTATAACAAAGTCCCCTGTTCGAGTGTAACAAAGTCCTCTGATCGAGTATAACAAAGCCAACTCGTTGAGTATAACAAAGTCCCTGATCGAGTATAACAAAGTCCCCTAATCGATTATAATAAAGTCCCCTGATTGAGTATAATAAAGTCCCCTGATCGAGTATAACAAAGTCCCCTGATCGAGTATAACAAAGTCCCCTGATCGAGAATAACAAAGCCCCCTGATCGAGCATAACAATGTCCCCTGATCAATTATTACAAAGTCCCCTGATCCAATATAACAAAGGCCCCTAATGGAGTATAACAAAGGCCCCTGATCGAGTTTAACAAAGTCCCAAGATCGAGTAAAACAAAGTCCCCTCATCCAGTATAACAAAGGCCCTTTATCGAGTATAACAAAGCCCCCTGGTCGAGTATAACAAAGTCCCCTGATCGATTACAACAAAGTCCCCTGATCCAGTATAACAAAGGCCCCTAATGGAGTATAAGAATGGCCCCTGATCCATTTTAACAAAGTCCCAAGATCGAGTGTAACATAGTCCCCTCATCGAGTATTACAAAGTCCCCTGATCGAGTATAACAAAGTCCCCCTACCGAGTATAATAAAGCCCCGGATCGAGTATAACAAAGTCCCATGATCGAGTATAACAAAGTCCCCTGATCGAATATAAGAAAGTCCCCTGATCCAGTATAACAAAGGCCCCTGACCGAATATAACAAAGTCTTTAGTTGAGAATTTACAAAGTCCACTGATCGTGTATAACAAAGCCACCTGATCGAGTATAACAAAGTCCCCTGATCGAGTATAACAAAGTCCCCTGATCGAATATAAGAAAGTCCCCTGATCCAGTATAACAAAGGCCCCTGACCGAATATAACAAAGTCCCTAGTTGAGAATATACAAAGTCCCCTGATCGAGTATAACTAAGTCCCTGATTGAGTATAACAAAGGACCCTAATGCAGTATAACAAAGTCCCAAGATCGAGTATAACAAAGTCCGCTGATCGAGTAAAATAAAGTCCCCTGATCGAGAATAACAAAGTCCCCTAATCGAGTATAACAAAGTCCCCTGATCGAGTATAATTAATTCCCGTTATCGAGCATAATAAAGGACCCTAATGGACTATAACAACGTCTCAAGATCGACTATAATAAAGTCCCCTAATCGAGTATAACAAAGTCCCCTGATCGAGTTTAACAAAGTCCCCGGTTCCAGTAAAACAAAGCCCCCTCATCGAGTATAACAAAATCCCCTGATCTAGTGTAACAAAGTCCTCTGATCGAGTATAACAAAGTCCCCTAATCGAGTATAACTAAGTCCCCTGATCGAGTTTAACAAAGGACCCTAATGGAGTATAACAAAGTCCCCTGATCGAGTATAACAAAGTCCCCTGATCGAGTATAACAAAGTCCCCTCATCGAGTATAACAAAGTCCCCTGATCAAGTATAACAAAGTCCGCTGATCGACTATAACAAAGTCCCCTGAGCGAGTATAACAAAGTCCCCTGATCGAGTATAACAAAGCCCCCTCGTCGAGTATAAGAAAGTCCCTGGTCGAGTATAACAAAGTCCCTGATCGTGTATAACAAAGCCCCATGATCGAGTATAACCTATTCCCCGACTCGAGTATAACAAAGGCCCTTGGTCGAAATAACAAAGTCCCTGATCGATTAAATCAAAGCCCCCTGATCGAGTATAACAAAGTCCGCTGATCGAGTTTAACAAAGTCCCAAGATCGAGTTTAACAAAGTCCCAAGATCGAGTATAACAAAGTCCCCTCATCTAGAATAACAAAGCCCCTTGATCGAGTATAACAAAGGCCCCTGGTCGAGTATAACAAAGTCCCCTGATCGAGCATAACAAAGTCCCCTGATCGAGTATAACAAAGTCCCCTGATCGAGTAAAACAAACACCCCTGATCGAGTATAACAAAGTCCCCTGATCGAGTATAACAAAGCCCCCTCATCGTGTATAAAAAAGTCCCCTTATCGAGTATAACTAAGTCCCATGATTGGGTATAACAAAGGACCCTAATGGAGTATAACAAAGTCCCAAGATCGAGTATAACAAAGTCCTCTGATCGATTAAAACAAAGTCCCCTGATCGAGTATAACAAAGTCCCCTGATCGAGTATAACAAAGTCCCCTGACCGAGTATAACTAAGTCCCCTGATAGAGTATAATAAAGGACCCTAATGGAGTATAACAAAGTCTCAAGATCGAGTATAACAAAGTCCCCTGATCGAGTATGACAAAGACCCCTGATCGAGTATAACAAAGTCCCCTAATCGAGTATAACAAAGTCCCCTGATCGAGTATAACCAGCCCCTCATCGAGTATAACCAGTCCTGATCGGTATAACAAAGTCCCTATTCCAAGGTGAAACAAGAGTCACTCTGATCAGTATGAAAGCCACCTCAAATCAAATTATAACAAAGTCCCCTGATCGAGTATAACAAAGTTCCCTAATCGATTATAATAAAGTCCGCTGATTGAGTATAATAAAGTCCCCTGATCGAGTATAACAAAGTCCCCTGATCGAGTACAACAAAGTTCCTTGATCGAGAAAAACAAAGCCCCTTGATCGAGTATAACAAAGTCCCCTAATCGAGTATAACAAAGCCCCCTGATCGAGTATAACAAAGGCCCCTAATGGAGTATAACAAAGGCCCCTGATCCAGTTTAACAAAGTCCCAAGATCGAGTATAACATAGTCCCCTCATCGAGTGTAACAAAGTCCCCTGATCGAGTATAACAAAGTCCCCTTACCGAGTATAATAAAGCCCCGGATCGAGTATAACAAAGTCAACTGGTCGAGTATAACAGAGTCCCCTTATCGAGTATAATAAAGCCCCGGATCGAGTATAACAAAGTCACCTGATCGAGTATAATAAAGGACCCTAATGGACTATAACAACGTCTCAACATCGAGTATAACAAAGTCCCCTAATCGAGTATAACAAAGTCCCCTGATCGAGTATAACTAAGTTCCTGATCGAGTTAAACAAACCCCCCTCATCGAGTATAACAAAGTCCCATGATCTAGTATAACAAAGTCCTCTGATCGAGTCTAACAAAGTCCACTAATCGAGTATAACTAAGTCCCCTCATTGAGTTTAACAAAGGACCCTAATGGAGTATAACAAAGTCCCAAGATCGAGTATAACAAAGTCTTCTGATCGAGTATAACAAAGTCCCCTGATCGAGTATAACAAAGCCACCCTAATCGAGTATAACAAAGTTCCCAGATCGAGTATAACTAAGTCCCCTGATTGAGAATAACAAAGGATCCTAATGGAGTATAACAAAGTCCCAAGATCGAGTATGACAAAGTCCTCTGATCGAGTAAAATACAGTCCCCTGATCGAGTATAACAAAGTCCCCTCATCGAGTATTACAAAGTCCCCTGATCGAGTATAACAAAGTTCCCTGATCGAGTATAACTAAGTCCTCTGATCGAGTATAACAAAGTCCCCTAATCGAGTATAACTAAGTCCCCTGATTGAGTTTAACAAAGGACCCTAATGGAGTATAACAAAGTCCCCTGATCGAGTATAACAAAGTCCCCTGATCGAGTATAACAAAGTCCCCTGATCCAGTATAACAAAGTCCCCTGATCGAGTATAACAAAGTCCCCTGATCGAGTATAACAAAGCCCCCTAATCGAGTATAACAAACTCCCCTGATCGAGCATAACTAAGTCCCCTGATTGAGTATAACAAAGGACCCTAATGGAGTATAACAAAGTCCCAAGATCGAGTATGACAAAGTCCTCTGATCGAGTAAAATAAAGTCCCCTGATCGAGTATAACAAAGTCCCCTCATCGAGTATAACAAAGTCCCCTGATCGAGTATAACAAAGTTCCCTGATCGAGTATAACTAATCCCTCTGATCGAGTATAACAAAGTCCCCAAATCGAGTATAACTAAGTCCCCTGATTGAGGTTAACAAAGGACCCTAATGGAGTATAATAAAGTCCCCTGATCGAGTATAACAAAGTCCCCTGATCGAGTATAAAAAAGTCCCCTGATCGAGTATAACAAAGTCTCCTGATCGAGTATAACAAAGTCCGCTGATCGACTATAACAAAGTCCCCTGAGCGAGTATAACAAAGTCCCCTGATCGAGTATAACAAAGCCCCCTCGTCGAGTATAACAAAGTCCCTTGTCGAGTATAACAAAGTCCCTGACCGAGTGTAACAAAGCCCCATGATCGAGTATAACCTATTCCCCGACTCGAGTATAACAAAGGCCCTTGGTCGAAAATAACAAAGTCCCTGATCGAGTAAAACAAAGTCCCCTGATCGAGTAAAACAAAGTCCCAAGATCGAGAAATCAAAGCCCCCTGATCGAGTATAACAAAGTCCGCTGATCGAGTTTAACAAAATCCCAAGATCGAGTTTAACAAAGTCCGATGATCGACTATAACAAAGTCCCCTGAGCGAGTATAACAAAGTCCCCTGATCGAGTATAACAAAGTCCCCTGATCGAGTAAAACAAAGCCCCCTCATCGAGTATAACAATGTCCCCTGATCTAGTGTAACAGAGTCCTCTGATCGAGTATAACAAAGTCCCCTAATCAAGTATAATAAAGGACCCCAATGGAGTATAACAAAGTCTCAAGATCGAGTATAACAAAGTCCCCTCATCGAGTATAACAAAGTCCCATGATCGAGTATAACAAAGTCTCCTGATCGAGTATAAGAAAGTCCGCTGATCGACTATAACAAAGTCCCCTGAGCGAGTATAACAAAGTCCCCTGATCGAGTATAACAAAGTCCCCTGATCGAGTAAAACAAAGCCCCCTCATCGAGTATAACAAAGTCCCCTGATCTAGTGTAACAAAGTCCTCTAATCGAGTATAACAAAGTCCCTTAATCGAGTATAACTAAGTCCCCTGATTGAGTTTAACAAAGGACCCTAATGGAGTATAACAAAGTCCCCTGATCGAGTATAACAAAGTCCCCTCATCGAGTATAACAAAGTCCCCTGATCGAGTATAACAAAGTCCCCTGATCGAGTATAACAAAGTCCCCTGATCGAGTATAACAAAGTCCCCTGATCGAGTATAACAAAGTCCGCTGACCGACTATAACAAAGTCCCCTGAGCGAGTATAAAAAAGTCCCTGATCGAGTATAACAAAGCGCCATGATCGAGTATAACCTATTCCCCAACTGGAGTATAACAAAGGCCCTTGGTCGAAAATAACAAAGTCCCTAATCGAGTAAATCAAAGTCCCCTGATCGAGTATAACAAAGTCCCAAGATCGAATAAATCAAAGCCCCCTGATTGAGTATAACAAAGTCCGCTGATCGAGTTTAACAAAGTCCCAAGATCGAGTTTAACAAAGTCCCAAGATCGAGTATAACAAAGTCCCCTCATCGAGAATAACAAAGTCCCTTGATCGAGTATAACAAAGGCCCCTGGACGAGTATAACAAAGTCCCCTGATCGAGTATAAAAAAGTCCCCTAATCGAGTATAACAAAGTTCCCTGATCGAGTAAAACAAACACCCTTGATCGAGTATAACAAAGTCCCCTAATCGAGTATAACAAAGCCCCCTCATCGAGTATAAAAAAGTCCCCTAATCGAGTATAACTAAGTCCCATGATTGAGTATAACAAAGGACCCTAATGGAGTATAACAAAGTCCCAAGATCGAGTATAACAAATCCTCTGATCGATTAAAACAAAGTCCCCTCATTGAGTATAACAAATTCCCCTGATCGAGTATAACAAAGTCCCCTGACCGAGTATAACTAAGTCCCCTGATCGAGTATAATATAGGACCCTAATGGAGTATAACAAATTCTCAAGATCGAGTATAACAAAGTCCCCCGATCGAGTAAAACAAAGACCCCTCATCGAGTATAACAAAGTCCCCTGATCGAGTATAACAAAGTCCCCTGTTCGAGTGTAACAAAGTCCTCTAATCGAGTATAAGAAAGCCACCTCGTCGAGTATAACAAAGTCCCCTGATCGAGTATAACAAAGTCTCCTAATCGATTATAATAAAGTCCGCTGATTGAGTATAATAAAGTCCGCTGATTGAGTATAATAAAGTCCCCTGATCGAGTATAACAAACTCCCCTGATCGAGTATAACAAAGTCCCTTGATCGAGGAAAACAAAGCCCCTTGATCGAGTATAACAAAGTCCCCTAATCGAGTATAACAAAGCCCCCTGATCGAGTATATCAACGTCCCCTGATCGAGTATAAGAAAGGCCCCTGACCGAATATAAAAAAGTCCCTAGTTGAGTATATACAAAGTCTCCTGATCGAGTATAACAAAGCCCCCTCATCGAGCATAACAAAGTCCCCTGATCGATTATAACAAAGTCCCCTGATCCATTATAACAATGGCCTCTAATGGAGTATAACAAAGGCCCCTGATCGAGTTTAACAAAGTCCCAAGATCGAGTATAACAAAGTACCCTCATCGAGTATAACAAAGGCCCTTCATCGAGTATAACAAAGTCCCCTGGTCGAGTATAACACAGTCCCCTGATCAAGTATAACAATGGACCCTATTGGGGTATAACAAAGTCCCAAGATCGAGTATAACAAAGTCTTCCGATCGAGTATAACTAAGTCCCCTGATGGAGTATAACAAAGTCCCCTGATCGAGAATAACAAAGTCCCCTCATCGAGCATAACAAAGCCCCCTCATCGAGTATAAGAAAGGCCCCTGTCCGAATATAACAAAGTCCCTAGTTGATTATATACAAAGTCTCTTGATCGAGTATAACAAAGCCCCCTGATAGCGTCTAACAAAGTCCCCTGATTGATTACAACAAAGTCCCCTGATCCAGTATAACAAAGGCCCCTAATGGAGTATAACAAAGGCCCCTGATCCAGTTTAACAAAGTCCCAAGATCGAGTATAACATAGGCCCCTCATCGAGTATAACAAAGTCCCCTGATCGAGTATAACAAAGTCCCCTTACCGAGTATAATAAAGCCCCGGATCGAGTATAACAAAGTCCCCAGATCTAGTATAACAAAGTCCCCTGATCGAGTATAACAAAGTCCCCTGGTCGAGTATAACAAGGTCCTTATCGAGTATAATAAAGCCCCGGATCGAGTATAACAAAGTCACCTGATCGAGTATAATAAAGGACCCTAATGGACTATAACAACGTCTCAACATCGAGTATAACAAAGTCCCCTAATCGAGTATAACAAAGTCCTCATATCGAGTATAACTAAGTCCCTGATCGAGTTAAACAAACCCCCCTCATCGAGTATAACAAAGTCCCCTGATCTAGTGTAACAAAGTCCTCTGATCGAGTCTAACAAAGTCCACTAATCGAGTATAACTAAGTCCCCTCATTGAGTTTAACAAAGGACCCTAATGGAGTATAACAAAGTCCCAAGATCGAGTATAACAAAGTCTTCTGATCGAGTATAACAAAGTCCCCTGATCGAGTATAACAAAGCCCCCTAATCGAGTATAACAAAGTCCCCTAATCGAGTATAACTAAGTCCCCTGATTGAGAATAACAAAGGACCCTAATGGAGTATAACAAAGTCCCAAGATCGAGTATGACAAAGTCCTCTGATCGAGTAAAATACAGTCCCCTGATCGATTATATCAAAGTCCCCTCTTCGAGTATTACAAAGTCCCCTGATCGAGTATCACAAAGTTCCCTGATCGAGTATAACTAAGTCCTCTGATCGAGTATAACAAAGTCCCCTAATCGAGTATAACTAAGTCCTCTGATTGAGTTTAACAAAGGACCCTAATGGAGTTTAACAAAGTCCCCTGATCGAGTTTAACAAAGTCCCCTGATCGAGTTTAACAAAGTCCCCTGATCGACTATAACAAAGTCCCCTGAGCGAGTATAACACAGTCCCCTGATCGAGTAAAAAAAGCCCCCTCATCGAGTATAAGAAAGTCCATGGTCGAGTATAACAAAGTCCCTGATCGAGTATAACAAAGCCCCAGGATCGAGTATAACCTATTCCCCAACTCGAGCATAACAAAGGCCCTTGGTCGAAAATAACAAAGTCCCTGATCGAGTAAAACAAAGTCCCCTGATCGAGTATAACAAAGTCCCAAGATCGAGTAAATCAAAGCCCCCTCATCGAGTATAACAAAGTCCGCTGATCGAGTTTAACAAAGTCCCAAGATCGAGTTTAACAAAGTCCCATGATCGAGTATAACAAAGTCCCCTGATCGAGAATAACAAAGTCCCCTCATCGAGCATAACAAAGCCCCCTGATCGAGTATAAGAAAGGCTCCTGAACGAATATCACAAAGTCCCAAGTTGAGTATATACAAAGTCTCTTGATCGAGTATAACAAAGCCCCCTGATCGAGTATAACAAAGTCCCCTGAGTGATTATAACAAAGTCCCCTGATCCAGTATAACAAAGGCCCCTAATGGAGTATAACAAAGGCCCCTAATGGAGTATAACAAAGGCCCCTGATCCAGTTTAACAAAGTCCCAAGATCGAGTATAACATAGTCCCCTCATCGAGTATAACAAAGTCCCCTGGTCGAGTATAACAAAGTCCCCTTACCGAGTATAATAAAGCCCCGGATCGAGTATAACAAAGTCCCCTGATCTAGTATAACAAAGTCCCCTGATCGAGTATAACAAAGTCCCCTGGTCGAGTATAACAAAGTCCCCTTATCGCGTATAATAAAGCCCCGGAACGAGTATAACAAAGTCCCCTAATCGAGTATAATAAAGGACTCTAATGGACTATAACAACGTCTCAAGATCGAGTATAACAAAGTCCCCTAATCGAGTATAACAAAGTCCCCTGATCGAGTATAA
>NW_024710752.1:0-10588 GCF_018991925.1 Homarus americanus | reverse complement strand
GGGAGGTCAGAGAAGTGCCTGGGAGTGTCAGGAGGTGTGATCACCTGGGAGTATCAGAAGTGGATTTGGGAGGCCAGGGGTGAACCTGGGAATGTCAGGGGTGTAACTGGGAGGCCGGAGGTGTAACTGGGAGTGTCAGAGAGTACCTGGGAGTGTCAGAGGTGTACCTGGGAGTATCAAAGGTGTATCTGGGAGTATCAGGGGTGTACCTGGGAGTGTCAGAGGTGTACCTGGGAGTGTCGGAGGTGTTCGAGGGAGTGTCAGAGGAGTACCTGGGAGTGTCAGAGGTGTACCTGGGAGTGTCAGGGGTGTACCAGGGAGTGTTAGTGGAGTACCTGGGAGTGTCGGAGGTGTACCTGGGAGTGTCGGATGTGTACCTGGGAGTGTCAGAGGTGTAGCAGGGAGTGTTAGAGGTGTACCTGGGAGTGTCAGAGGTGAACCAGGGAGTGTCAGAGGAGTACCTGGGAGTGTCAGAGGTGTACCTGGGACTATCAGAGGTGTACCTGGGAGTATCGGAGGTGTACCTGGGAGTGTTCTGACCTCACTCAGTTGTGTTCTGACCTCACTAGGGGAAAGGTCACGGCAGGGTTAGCTCCGGAGGGATAATTATCAGATATAGCCAGTGATATGTGCGGTCTTGGGTATGAGAGTTTGTTGACCAAACTGGAGTGGTCCACTGAAGAATTGGCGAGGGCCAAGTTAGAAATTGAGAGGGCCACGTTGGAGAACCTGAAATTAAGGAAAGAGCTGGCGAAGTTAAAAGGAGAGGCTGGACGAGTAAAGCCAGTGTCTGACGAAAAATCAAGCGAGTGGAAAATTGTGAGTAATGGGAAGACAAAGCTGGTGGTGAAGAAGCACACGAAGGATACGACAACAACGACAACAACAGCTAAGTGTACCAACCCGTTTAGTCCCTTGATAGACAAATTGGACGTTAGTACAGTCAGGGGCAGGGATGACAAGGAAGGTATAAAAACTATAATTGTTGGTGACTCACAGGTAAGGTACATGGACAGGGCCTTTTGTGGTAAAAACAAAAATAGGATGAGGGTGTGTTTGCCAGGAGCTGGGGTGGGGGATATAATTGACAGGATGGACAATATCTTGTCTGGTAATGGGAACAAACCCATTATCTGCCTCACTGCAGGAGGCAATGATATTGGTCGGTGTAGGAGCGAGGAACTTCTTGATAAGTTCAAGGCAGCCATAGATCGTATTAGGACTAAGGGAGGGATCCCTATCATATGCGGTGTCCTGCCTAGAAGGGGAGTTGGCAGTGAATGGTTGTCAAGGGCAGTTGGTGTCAATGACCGTCTTGACAGATATTGCAAGTCAATATCAGTCCCATTCATTGACAACTGGGACAACTTCTATGGCAGAAGAGACCTTTATGCAAGGGATGGGGTGCACCTGTCTAGGGATGGAGTAGCAACCCTGGCTGGGGCTCTAGAGGGGGCAGTTCAAAAGATATCGAAGTCTTTAAACTGCTAAGAGAACATATGGGCACGGGGGTGGAGGAGACTGCAGTGGGAGAGGGTAAACAATGCGAAAGATTACAGGGAAATAGTGTTAGGAATGATGACAAAACTAAATTAGACAGGGAGTTTAAAATTAAACGCGGTAAGGGGAGGACTCAGAACACAACTAACTTAAATGTATACTACTCGAACAGTAGAAGTATGAGAAACAAAATGGATTATATTAAGGCCTTGGTATGTACCGAAGAAATCGATGTAATTGCATTCACTGAAACATGGATCAACCTAGACACATGTGAATTACCAGTCGAATACCAAATTGCGGGTTACAAACTGTTCCATACCGATAGGCAGACCAGGAAAGGAGGCGGAGTAGCAATCTATGTTAGGGATAATCTGAAGTGTGAAATAAATAAGGAAATAAAAACTGAGAGGAATACAGAAACAATTTGGATAGAATTAAGCAACGGTCGGGAAAAATTAATCACAGGAGTAATATATAGACCCCCCAATCTTGATAGCCTCAATGAGCGACTTATCTGGGATGAAATGCGCAGGGCTTCCATACACAACAAAGTCTGTATAGTAGGCGACTTTAACCTTGGCCAAATAGATTGAACTGACCTTACGGGCAACTCAGAATCAGAGGATTTTCTCGAGACGATCCAGGACTGTTTCCTAAGTCAACATATAACCGAACCCACACTGGGTAATAATATACTGGATTTAGTTCTGTCGAACAGAGAAAACCTCATTAGCAATGTCGAGGTAGGGAACGAACTTGCAAACAGTGATCACAAAGAAATTCGATTCCAGTTAGATTTTCAGGGCAGACGTAAGGAAAATTCCACTAAAGTACCAGATTTCAGAAGGGCAAACTTTGACAGTTAAAAGAGGCAGCTGAGAGAGGGGGTGTCGCGCTTGGCTGTGAACCTGACAGATGACACCGACCTGATAACGAGATCTGAGATTGCCGAGTTCCACGACAATTTAAATAGTGAGTTACTTAATGCACAAAGGCAGAACATACCATACAAAAAACTCAGATCAGACAACAATGACCCTAAATGGATAAATAATTATTTAAAGAACATCATTGGCCAAAGGAAGGCTACAGGTAGAAGGATAAATCGTGGCGAAATTCACCTCCGGGACTATTATAGGGTATTGGCGAGTAGGGTTAAAAACGAGATAAGGAAAGCAAAGAGGAATAATGAGGTAAGGATAGCAAGGGAGGCGAAGACAAACCCCAAAGGATTCTGCCAAATGTATCAAACTAAAACACGAGAAAAGGTTGGACCAATACGGTCAGACTTCGGCGAGCTCACTGATAACGACGGAGAAATGAGCAATAATTTGAATAAATATTTTTCAACAGTTTTCACCACCCCAGTACCCTCTTAAACATGATAATTAGGAGGCACTGACTCTATTCAGAGATAGTGAAGAAAACAAATTAAGGGAGATAGTAGTGACTAGCAACGATGTTAGTAAGCAAATAGACAAACTAAAGCCTACGGTCACTCTGGTCCCGATGAGATATTTGCCAGAGCATAATGGAATGTAAGGAAAGAGCTTAGTATGCCCTAGCAAAGTTGCTTTTAACATGTCTCAAAAAATGGGTAGTACCAGAATCCTGGAGGATAGCGAATGTAATACCGATTTTCAAGAAGGGGGATATCATCATCTCTATCTACCGCACTGCTTCAAACTCTGTTCGAAATCACCTGGAGAAGCACGGATTGATCAATGATTCCCAGCATGGCTTCACAAGCGGACGTTCTTGCCTAACTAATCTATTAACATTCTTTTCATCAGTTTTCGAATCGGTGGACGAGGGGCACAATTATGATGTGGTATATCTCGACTTTAGCAAAGCCTTCGACAGAGTCCCCAACGAAAGACTAATTAGATAGGTAGAAGCTCATGGCATCAAAGGTGACATCCTTAAATGGATTAGGGCGTGGTTACAGGACAGGAAACAGCGAGTGAGCATTAACTGCACTAAGTCCCATTGGAGCAACGTCACAAGTGGAGTTCCCCAAGGCTCAGTACTTGGACCATTATTATTTATTATATACATAAACGACATAGATATCGGCATAGACAGCAACATAAGCAAATTTGCTGATGACACTAAAATAGGACGTGTTATTAAATCTGACGAGGACTCGGCAAAACTACAGGAAGATCTAAACAAATTTTTCGAATGGTCTGAAAAATGGCAGATGAAATTCAACGTCGACAAATGTAAAGTACTCAGTATAGGAGATATAAACAGGGAAACCAGATACCAGATGAACAACGATGCCATAGAGAAATCCGACTGCGAGAGAGATTTAGGAGTAATGATAAGTAGGAACCTTAAGCCAAGTAAACAATGTGTTTTGCTCGGGCCAAGGCTAATAAAGCCTTGGGTTCACATAAATGAGTAAAAGAATACAAGACTAGCGAGGTCATCCTAAAAACTGTATCTTGTTTTGTGAGACCAGCCACCTGGACATGCAACCAGTTCTGGTCACCGTATTACAGAATGGATATAGAATCTTGGAAAGAATTCAGAGGAGAATGACAAGACTAATCCTGGGCAATAGGGAACCTTGAGTATAGAGACAGGTTAAAGACTTAATTTGCACTCCCTTGAGAGACGTAGAGCGAGGGGCGACCTGATAGAGGTGTATAAGTGGAAGGCAGGGCTAAATAAAGGGGACATTACAAAGGTACTCAAATTATCCAACCAGGAGCGAACTCGTAACAATGGTTTTAAATTAGACAAATTTAGATTTAGGCGTGAAATAGGTAAACACTGGTTTGGAAACAGAGTAGTGGATGAATGGAACAAGTTACCAAATATCATCATTAACTCGAATACGCTGAATTGCTTCAAACATAGGTTGGATGCTCATATGAGCAATAGGGGTTGGGTATAAACGGGACTGCCCAGTATGGGCCAATAGGCCCGCTGCAGTTTCCTCCATTCTTATGTTCTTATGTTCTTATGTGTCAGAGGTGTACCTGGGAGTATGAGAGGTGTATCTGGGAGTGTCAGGGGTGTACCTGGGAGTGTCAGGGGTGTAACTGGGAGCGCCGGAGGTGTAACTGGGAGTGTCAGAGGTATACCTGGGAGTATCAGAGGTGTACCTGGGAGTGTCAGTGGTTTACCTGGGAGTGTCGGGGGTGTAACTGGGAGCGCCGGAGGTGTAACTGGGAGTGTCTGGGGTGTACCTGGGAGTGTCTGAGGTGTACCTGGGAGTGTTAGAGGGGTACCTCGGAGTGTCAGAGGAGTACCTGGGAGTGTCTGGGGTGTACCTGGGAGTGTCAGAGGTGTACCTGGGAGCGTCAGAGGTGTACCTGGAGTAGGTACCTGGGAGGCTCAGGTGTACCTGGGAGTGTCAGGGGAGCACCAGGGGAGTGGAAGAGGTGTACCTTGGAGTGTCAAAGGTGTACCTGGGGAGTATCGAGGTACCGTGAGTATCAGAGGTGTACCTGGGAATATCGGAGGTGTACCTGGGAGTGCCAGAGGTGTACCTGGGAGTGTCGGAGATGTACCTGGGAATGTCACAGGTGTACCACGGAGTGTCAGAGGTGTACCTGGGGGTGTCAGAGGTGTACCTGGGAGTGTCAGAGGTGTACCTGGGAGTGTCAGGGGTGTGTGTATATTATGTATACTGGATTATATATTATGTATGTATATTATGTATGTGCTCCATTTATGTATTATTTATTCAGCCTAGCTAGCAGCGTGTGGCAATGTAATTACCATATCCCACATGCTTAATTAATGTGCCTGGCGACGTATGGAAGCTGCTAATGTCTCACTTGCCATACGTCGTCTATAGCAGTTGACAAGCAGCCAGGTTGAGGAGAGCACTACTTCCCTCTGTGTACATATCTCCGATCCAGTAAATCGAACCTACAAATCTATACAGGTGTTTATGTTCTCTCCTGTATATTAAACTTATTATCCAGAACATAACATGGCGCAGTGCGTAGTTTTACTGGATAATTACGAGTGATAGTGCAAAGTTTGTGGAAAGCCGGCTTATGGACTCCTCCCCTGCGTCAACCTACCGCCGCCCGCTATCCCTCCTCGAGGAATTTAGCAACTTTGAGCAGTGTCAGTGACAGTGATTTTCTGTGAAGTGTTTAGTGCATTGTGTGTTTCGTGCCATTCATGTGTGACCTTGTTCTAAAGGATTCGCAAGGTATACGGCATGTTCTGGGCATTTGTAAGGAGTAGAGTTCAGTGCACCCTTCTCTGACCGCGTCCAGAGGGTGACTGACGCTCCTCGCCGTCTCCACACCCCCTCACAGCTCGAGGCCCCTCATAGCGAGACTCTGCCCAAGGCGCACACACACACATACATGTACTAACACTCACTGACCGCGCGGCTCCCTTATATATATTTTATATATATAATCTACTTATCTGTGTATTTATTTAATTTTTTTGTCTGAAATCTTGTTGATACGACGGGCTGACCGGTCAACACTGATTTACGACACAGTACACAGATGAAGTAGTTATGTCTCGTGCCTTACGTAGCCGTGGAGCCAGCGCCGCCCGGATGAGTGAGGCGGATGATAGCCCGGCAGAGATGGATGACAAGGCCGACCACGACGCTCCAGCTCCCACAACATCGCGCAGCCCTTCACCTCGATATTCAGCGTTGTCTCCAGAGATAATTGCTTTAATGAAGTTTATGAGAGATGAAAGGCGCGAGGATGAAGCTAACAGACGTGTGGCGGATGAACACAGAAGGCAAGCAGAGGCAGAACGAGACCACCAACGGAGATTGGAAGACAGTGCACGGTTTGAAGCTTTGATATCTCGCCTCACTGTTAACCAAGCCCCTGGCTCTAACACTGCCTCGGTACTGAATGGTTCAGATACCTCATCAATGCTCTCTTCACGCCCACCAGCCCCACCTAAAGCAGCTGCTCAAACACCGCCCATCTTGAAGCCTGATGTGACTTTCCAGACTTTTCGTGAATGGCGGCGACGGTGGACTGATTATTCTACAATGGTGGACCTCCAGAGTTTGTCACAGCCTAAACAACTCATCCAGCTGCGTATGTGCCTGTCCTTGGAAATTCAGCGTGTCTTGGAACATACGTTGCAGGTACCTCCGACCTCTTCGTTGTCTGTAGAGGAGGTACTGGACATTCTACAACGGCACATCAAAGGACAGCACAATGAAGCTCTGCGCAGGAGGGAATTGTTTAGCTGCAGACAGAGGGAGGGTGAGTCTTTTGACGCCTTTTATGTACGACTTAAGAGAGCCTCGGAAGAGGTAGATATATGTCTAGGCCACCACCAGCAGTGCGAGGAGACCCAGTTGAAGCAGGTGATCCTGATGGGTGTTAAGGACGAGGAGCTTGTCCAACGCCTCACCTACCTCGACTCTTCCTCTTCTCTTCAGGATGTGTTGACGATATGTCGCTCCTATGAGGCTGCCAGGTGTGCCACCTCTGCCATCCGAGCTCCCCCTACAGCTGTACGCGCTGTGTCCCGGTACAAGAAGGACAAGAAGTCTGCTCCTACGCCTTCGCCCACCACGTCCATGCCCGGTTCATTTTGTAACAACTGTGGTAAGCAGCACGGAACACAGGTGTGTCCAGCTGCTGAGTCTACATGCAACAGTTGTGATCGTAAGGGCCACTGGTCACTCACAGTACGGTGCCCAGCCAAACGCGTCCAGTGCAATGTGTGCGGTCGTCTGGGCCACTATGACAAGTGTTGCCCTACCCACAAACCCAAGGGACAGCGTCGGCGGAAGCTTCGGGGCCCTTCTACCAGTGAGAGCCGCCCACAGTCGCCAAATCAGAGGCACGACAACCCTGGACAAAGCCCGACCCATATTAGGAGGGTGTACTCCTCGCATCCCAGGACCAAAGTCCCCCAGTATATCAGCGTCATCGTGACCTACGGCGGTGTGTCATCCCGTCTTCAGATGTTGCCCGACATTGGTCCCCAGCACTTGCAATGCTTGGGGCTCTCTCCAAGCGATCTAGGACCGCCTCCCAAGGACCTCTGCGTCACGGCAGATGGTTCACAGATGGCCCCAGCCCTAGGTTCACTCCGAGCACAAGTCACCTTTGGCAACAGGTCGTGTCAGGCCTGGATTGACGTGCATAATGGTGTCCCGACTCCTTTGCTGTCCTACAGACATTGCCAAGAGTTGGCCATCATCTCCCAGGACTTCCCAACACCGATTCTGGAGGTAAAATACGCCAACAAGGTGCACGAAGGGAGCAGCAACTACCCTGCTGCCGCCCTACCCCTACCTCTGGCCAGTGACACCTCTCCTTCGGTAGTTGTCCCTGCTGCATCACGTCCCCACGTCTTGGCTCGCCTTCACGACAGAACAACAATGGAGCTGAGGCTACCAAACTTGTTACCCATAGACTGTGTTCTGCCCAGCATCAACCTGATATTCAACCGGCGTGAGCCTGCCAAGCATACACAACCCAGCCAATCAAGAAAGACAACAACTTCACCCGCTCGGAGTTCGTGTCGGCCGACGCCGTGTGTCAGAAAGGTCGCCGACCGTCTCTCTGGTTGGCCGGTTGTCATCAAGTGCGGTAATGACACGACGTCTGCCGCCACCATCAGCAAGTTCCGCCACTACTTCCGTGACGTGGGCGTTCCTGTACGCCTGCGAACCGACGGAGGGCCTCAGTTCACAAGCCGGGACTTTGCTGTGTTCCTTGACCGATGGGGAGTCCGGCATGTGTTGTCATCGCCCCATTACCCGCAGTCCAACGGCCACGCTGAGGCTGCTGTCAAATCCCTGAAGCACCTCATCCTTAAGGTGGCCCATTCTGGGAACATTCATGCAGGCCTTCTGGACCGGCCTTTGAACTCCGCACACACCCACCACCGACGCTTCCCTGCTGCCCAGGCAGGAGCCCCTTTCGCTCGTACGTCTCGTCACCCCAACTTTTCCCAAGGAGGGCAGGGGGCCAAGACAGAAAAGATTGCATCGCCGAGCTGCCGAACGTCGCCCGCTACAACGACCACGCCTGTTCTCTCCCCAGGTTGAGTGTCGGCACCCAAGTCCGTGTTCAGGACCCGACCTCCCTACGTTGGGACAAAGTAGGCGTAGTCATGGGTCTCGGCAGGTCACGGGACTACCAGGTGCGGTTACCCAGTGGTCGTGTGTGGTGGAGGAACCGCCGTTTTCTCCGCCCCGTAACAATGCCTTCTGCTGGCCCTGCCACCAGTGTTGAGTCCCATACCCTTCCCAGTGATGAAGTCCCTCGACGCTCAGAACGGATCCAAACGAAAAGGTCCGCTCAAGACTTTGCTATGAGCGTATAGGGGGGAGGGAGGTGTATGTATATTATGTATGCTGGATTATATATTATGTATGTATATTATGTATGTGCTCCATTTATGTATTATTTATTCAGCCTAGCTAGCAGCGTGTGGCAATGTAATTACCATATCCCACATGCTTAATTAATGTGCCTGGCGACGTATGGAAGCTGCTAATGTCTCACTTGCCATACGTCGTCTATAGCAGTTGACAAGCAGCCAGGTTGAGGAGAGCACTACTTCCCTCTGTGTACATAAATCTGATCCAGTAAATCGAACCTACAAATCTATACAGGTGTTTATGTTTTCTCCTGTATATTGAACTTATTATCCAGAACATAACAAGGGGTGTACCTGGGAGTGTCAGGAGTGTACCTGGGAGTGTCTGAGGTGTACCGGGGAGTGTCAGAGGAGTACCTGGGAGTATCGGAGGTGTACCTGGGAATATCGGAGGTGTACCTGGGAGTGCCAGAGGTGTAATGGGAGTGTTGGAGATGTACCTGGTAATGTCAGAGGTGTACCAGGGAGTGTCAGAGGTGTACCAAGGAGTGTCAGAGGTGTACTTGGGAGTGTCGGAGGTGTACCTGGGAGTATCGGAGGTGTACCAGGGAATATCGGAGGTGTACCTGGGAGTGCCAGAGGTGTAACTGGGAGTGTTGGAGATGTACCTGGGAATGTCAGAGTGTGCCAGGGAGTGTCAGAGGTGCTGGTGTCCCAGAGAGTGTGCACAGAGTGTCAGAGAGTGTTACTAAGTGTCAGAATATTGGGAGTGTCGGGTGTACAGTGTCCAGAGGTGTACCAGGAATGTCAGTGGAGTGCCTCAGGATATCAGAGGTGTGCCTGGGGTATCAGAGGTACATGGGGTGTCGGTGGTGTGCCACCAGGTGTCAGGGGGTGTACTTGGCAGTGTCAGAGATGTACCTGGAGTGTCTGGGGTGTGCCTGGGGAGTGTCTGGGGTGTGCCTGGGGAGTGTCTGGGGAGAACCAGGGGAGTGTAGGAGGTGTGCCTGGGGAGTGTCAGAAGTGTGCCTCAGGTGTCAGAGGTGTGTACCTGGGGAGTGTCAAAGGTGGACCAGGGGTGTCAGAGGTGAACCAGGGAGTGTCACAGGGTGTGCCTGGGGAGTGTCGGAAGTGTGCCTGGGGTATCAGGTGTGCACAAGTGTGGGGGCTAACATGGGAGTGTCAGAGGTGTACCAGGGAGTGTCAGTGGAGTACCTGGGAGTGTCGGAGGTGTACCTGGGAATATCGGAGGTGTACCTTGGAGTGCCAGAGGTGTACCTGAGAGTGTCGGAGATGTACCTGGGAATGTCACAGGTGTACCAGGGAGTGTCAGAGGTGTACCTGGCAGTGTCAGAGGTGTACCTGGGGGTGTCAGAGGTGTACTTAGGAGTGTCAGAGGTGTACGTGGGAGTGTCGGAGGTGTACCTGGGAGTGTCATATGTGTACCAGGGAATGTCAGTGGAGTACCTGTGAATGTCAGAGGTGTACCTGGGAGTATCAGAGGTGTACCTGGGAGTGTCATAGGAGTACTTGGGAGTGTGAGAAGTGTACTTGGGAGTGTCGGAGGTGAACCTGGGAGTGTCGGAGGTTTACCTGCGAGAGTCAGGGGAGTACCTGGCAGTGTCAGAGGTGTACCTGGGAGTATCGGAGATTTACCTGGGAGTCTCAGTGGTGTAACTGGGAGTGTCAGAGGTGTACCAGGGAAAGTCAGAGGTGTACCTGGCAGTGTTAGAGGTGTACCTGGGGGTGTCAGAGGTGTACCTAGGAATGTCAGAGGTGTACTTGGGAG